>NW_010551440.1:40749-74690 GCF_000687285.1 Phaethon lepturus
AATCCCATGTTTCTAAGCAAACTGCTGGAAATGGCAAAGAACAGGTTAGCTCACATGGATGCTGATTCTTATGAGATCCATCTTAAGGTGAATATTTTCATTTTTTTTCCCCACTGAAGAGTGACTTATTGAGCTGCTTGCACTTTTGGTAACAATATGAAGTCATTTGTTGATTACGGTAAATTGATGGTTGTGTGTTTCAATTTGGTCCATAGGAAGGACTGATTACATACTCCATATCAGCATAAGTTTTCAGAGGCAACTCTGTTATACTCACTTGAAGCCTCTTGTTCCTGACAGTGTTCAGCCTTAATAGAAACAATATTATAAGAAGGGGAATTAAAAAGGGAATGAGAAGATGAATTAAGGATTGAAAAACTGCTACGTATCTATGTGAAACTGAAGTTTCTGTACTGTTTAAAGGCATTTCTTTGTTTAGTTTTAACATATTCAGGGGGTTTAGATATTTTTCCCAATATTTTGAAATTTTTCTAGCAAGAAAAATGGAAATAGTTTTGTTTCTTGTCTCCCTCTTCTGCCTCTAGGTGAATTCTCATGTGGTTATATCTGACAGTTTCTGAATCTTAGTTCAACAGCTCTTCAGGGTATTTGCTGTTAAACACACAAGTTGTTCAGAAGCTCTGTTAGATCTGAAGCAATCCAAGCAGAGAAGAAAGCAGATGGGAGGATCCACTGAGTGTGGTTTTGTTTATAAAAAATGCAGTGACACAGTAGAAATAGTTCTCATTTTGGTTTTGGAGAATATGTATCTAAACTAGTGATTCACTGATTTATTGTGTAACTTGACGCTTCATGAGACAGATGTCGTATGAACACTGAAGCACTCCAGTCCTCTGAGGACTTGTTCTCAAAAGATATAGTCCTCGAACTCCTGAAGACAAAGCTCTGGTGAACCGTGGCCTCTGGCTTCAGAGGCACCAGGTTATGCAGGAATCTTGAGTTCTTCTGTGTCTGGTGTCACTGTAGTCACCTATATAATCTTTACCTGGCTCTCTCGGGCTGCGGACAATTCAGAATGATTATTGTCTTCATCCACTGCAGGGCACAAATGCACTTCTTCTATTAACGGGTGCTCTCAACTATTCCAGTACCATTATTACATTTGCAAAGCTAAGATTATTTAAAAATCTGATTGAGAAGCCAGTTCGGCCATTCTATATTTAGATCTACAGTGGTTCAGGTGGCAACTAAATAAAACCTGAAAAGGATCTGTCATGTGGTACTTAGCTCCTGTTAAGACAGTCAGGCTGCCTCTTTTAGGGTCACATGCTGCCAGAGTGTTCGTGTTCCTGATGAGTAGAAGTGGGAATTCAGCTTTATAGGAAAGCTGTAACTGCAACATGACTAGCCGGGAAAGGCTGGCTAAGTTACAAGCACGTGCTTTTTTTTTTAATAGCTGAATATTGCAAAACTCAACATACGAGGAGGTAAGAATATGTATTTTAACTATCGCTCTTTTTCTGGCTTCTTTGTTAGTTTAATCTCTGAATTGGTGCAAAATGGATACTATTCCGAGTTAGGAGAAACTCTAGCGTAGGTCCTGACGTGATTTTTGCTGTGTTATTGCCATCAGTTTTCGTATTATCTTCATGCGCTGTGGTGCCTTCATCCCCAGCCGAGAGGTTTGGACTGTGAGCAGGAGGAATGGCTGCAAAAGGTCAGTGTTGTGGTGTTGATGGCTGGGTCTTGTGGCTGGAACACACTCAAATGATGCTGCTTTGCAGACGAGGGTTTAATTTCCTCAAATATGCATCCCAAAGGATGATTACCATTGAATACAAGTGAGGTCTGAACCAGGACCTCACATCCTGGAGGTGAGCTTGGGCCGGCGTCTGCAAGCAAATAAGACTTCCCAGAAACAACTCCTTTCCTACCCAAAAAAAGAGATGTGACTGTGTATGTGAATGCTTGAGGACATCCATGTATATTTTCTGTGTCTTGCTCTCACATTCACATCCTAATTTGGAAAGCAGAATGAGCTGGAAGCTAAAATGCTGAATTTGTCCCCACAAATGTGAATGGTATGGCTTTATTTTTATAGTCTTTGCCTAGTATATGTTCTGAATAGCAAAGATGAGAGCGGGTAAAGTATGAACTAAATTTTAAGCAAGCAATATATTAATTAAAGGGAATGCTGATGGTCTTAATTAGCAGCATATTAGCATGCTGTGAGCACCAGAAGTTCTACTGAGTTGGTTGGTCTGATTCACCTGTATTTACTATGAATTAATGAAATGTTATAATCATTAATGTTTTTTGCAGTTTCTTTATAGGGAAGTTAATTGTGTAAAGACTTACAGCTGCACTAAACTCTAGTGCTAGAATAAGATCTCATGCATATGGGGCTGTTAGAATTATTTCACTGGTGATTAATAGGGACTGGGCTTTCTGTCTCTAATGTAGGATGAGGTGACTCAACTACACTTTGATTATTTTCTATTTTTTTCCCCTAATGTTTACACAAATGTCTCTATTGTTTGGGAAGCATCTGCCAAACATCTGTGTGTTGGAAGCTGAGCAAATGTTTGTCAGAAGAAAGGCAGAAGTTTGTGTCCAGCATGAGCTGAAAGAATATTAATTTTGATCTGTCTAGACAAGAGCTTGTTTGTGTTAGAAGGTGGGTTTCATGACAATTAAGAACTTTCAGACTCAAACTCCTTAAAAAAAGAGAAGCCACTTGAGCATTCTGAAGAGCACCTTTTTGATTTGTACCAAATTTATTAGTTTAATAAATTGAATTAATCTAATGAGCCAGATGTTGAGTTACAGTATAAGTGAAAATGGTCCAGATTTTCATTGCTCGGGACTTTGTTGTATTTCTGTTTTGTTATAGTGACATGAGAATGTCCATTAAAGACTGATGTTGGAGCTTGTTTTGGTCTGGTTTTGCTATGCCTCATGCTTAGGTTAATTTAACTTTCCGTATGTGTTGTCTTTAAAGAAATTAGCGTAGTACAGTAAGTCTATGAAGTGCCTACCTTATTCAAATATCTTGAACTGGGAGAGGGGGACCCTGGCTAAGCCAGGGTTTTCTGAGTAGGAGAATTGCAGCTGAGAACTTCCATGGTGACAGACTTTGAAGATTGTTTACTTTTAGTTCTTTCACCCTTTCCTCCCTTTCTGTGCAACCAATGTCAGGCTCTAAAAAGTGTGGGAAATTTAAAAAATGAAACTATTGGCTGTAGTTAACATTGTGAAAGGAAGATGACGAGTTAACATTTTTTGGAATAACTGAGAAATCATTCTACTGCTGCTGAAATTTGGCTCTTTATCTGTCTCCCTAGCAGAAGTAGAAGTGGGCAAAAAAACCCACTGCTGTCTTAATTTTTCCGTTAAGCTCATACAGTCTGTCTTCTGAATCTCAAATGGTCTGAGCAGTATCATCCTGCAACTCAGTAGTGTCATGTGTGCATTAAGTTGTCATAATAATGCAGAGGAGATCATTTTATAATCATTGAGGAAACTGTTTTACTTTTGAAAGCTCATTACATCCCTGCTGCTACATCCCCCATAACACACAGCCTGTGTGTTATGTCTCTGGATCCCCAAAGCACATGGACCACAACTCCAGGGCTGAGTGAGCAGCACCTCCCTCAGCCCTGATTTCTTTGTGCTCTTGGTCAGTGGCTCAGCAGATCTCTCAAAAACCCCAACCTGTCTATTACTTGAGCACATCTCTCCCATACATCACCCTGAAGAGGCACTGCTCATCCTAGTCTTGTTGCCTGTTGGCTTTGGATGGCAGGTAGCAAAAATATGGATGAAGTGATTAAAAACAATGGCAGAAATGTTCAGGTTGTCCACAGTGCTGCTTGTAAACTATTAATTGAAAATCAACACTAAGAACTAAATGGACAGGAATGAAACCCTTGAGCATTTAGAGTTGGTTGCCACCCTTTTACTTGTAAGTTGAGAGTGTGATAAAGTGGGCAGGGTCCAGGGGAGGGCAGCACTGGTGCGCCCATCATTTCTGAAGTACCTGCAGTAGAAAAGGAGAAGAGAAGATATTTGTTTGTTTTCTGTCAGCAAGTTATTCCGCAAGCGATCCCTGTTAAAAGATGGCTGACTTGACTGGGGAGATCCAGTGCTCTGGTCCTCGTAAAACTCGTGAACTGCAAGTTATGTGGTTAATGATGCATGTGGGAAGACCTCTGGTACTTCGTAGGCTGTGGAGATGGTCTCTGATTAACTCCTGGCACCTTCTTCTTTCCTTGCTCTGTGAAACCAGAGTTCTCAATTTCTTGTCACCTCACTTCACCATGCCAGGCTCTGATGACTCTCTGTGGACGGGAAGGTTCAGCAATTAGTGCTTTTCATTATTTGGAAGAATTTAAGTCATAATTTTACTCTGCAATTAGGACAACTTTTTAATATAGGGATCCCGTAGACTTCTATGTAAGTTAATCAAAGGTCTTCAACATATCAGTGAAAAGAAAATTGCAATTTCTCCATCTGGTAAACTGAGAAACATTGACATTTAGATTTTAGGAGGTAAATACAAGAGAAGGCTGCTTATCTGCCTGACTTGCAGAGAAACAAACAAGTAAAGAAATAAAAGGCTCCATGCAAATTAGAGTTACTGTGTATAAAAAGCCAAGGAGATGTGTGTGACTGGCTTATATGTTCAGTGTCATAAAGATGTCAAATGCAGGATCCATGGGGACATGCCCCCATCCATGGGGACAATGGGGAGTTTCCAGCTTCCCATGCAGTCTGGGCTTTAGTTAGCCAGTCATATGCTGGGATCAGCTGAGCATTGCTCATCTAATCATGTATCTGTCACGGCAAATCCCTTGAACTTGATGTGAGCAGTGACTCGTGGTTATTGTCCCGAGAGAACTGTGTTCCTTCGTTCTGAGTGCGTTCTCCTTTTGTGAGCGTGAGGGTAGAGCCCGTGATACTGTAAAAGCCCTTTTTAGTTGCCTTGTTTTGTGTAGATCTGTACATGCATGGCAAACAGCAAATGCTTTGGTCTAGTGAAGAGCTTGCCTGGCTTGTAAAGAGCCTCTTTTTAAATTAAAAGAAATTCAGGCTGCCTCAAATGAATGCATAAGCCAGGCTGATTTGCAATAGCTGGTGCCTGTGATTAGCCCAGGGCTCCACACAGGGCTAATAATGGCCATTAGGCAAGAGCAGTCTGGGCCCCAGGTACTGCAGGATGGTGCAGCGCTGGCCAAGGAAAGAGCTGGGCAATCGGTGACAGAATTACGTGTCAGCGGCTCAGTGTGCTCTTTGCTCGGTGTGTCTGGAAATGTCTTTCCCGCATGCTCGCCACCCCCCGTCAAGCGTTTAGGAGGTTCTGTGTGGTCTTCGGTGCCGCAGGATGTGTCTGCCCGTCACTCTCCCATGGTACCGGGAGGTCTTGGACCACAGGGTGTGCTCTGAAAAAGCAACTGCTTTAAAGGAGATGGTGAGGGAAAAGAATGCTTTTTCTAAAGGTCAGCTAAACCTATGGAGCACTTACAGGCAGAGGAAATTATAGCTTTGGACTCGCAGTAGTGGGCTTTGCAAGAGGATGAAAAGAACAAAGGTGTGTTACAATGGGCTCCGAAGAAAAGTCTTTAAAATATTGCTATTAGAAGCCATTAGAAGGATTTCTTTGGGCATAAATGAAAGACAGCACTCTGGTGTGGAATGTCCCTTGCTTTTTACAAGTTAAATGGCTCCCTTGATTATATAGGCTTGCTTGGCAGTTACCGGAACTGCACATTAACTCTGATGCTGCCTGCAGGTTAGATAACACCAAGTCTGAATTTGCGAGCCTGGCCAGCACTCATATTTCTCACTTTCATCCTCCCGTAAAAAGCTGATGTAATTGCATGCTTATTAGGTGCTGATGCAGACTTAAGATCTGTGGTCAGATTGGCAGTATAAAGTTACTGTCCTTCTCTTACAAAATTTCCTACAGCTTTATAGAAAAAACCCTAATTATTCAGTGCACTGGCTGTCTGAGCCTCACTTCTTCAATAGTAATAATGAAAATTGTTCAGAAATATGTTAGAAAGAAATATCCTCTTTGCAAGTTGCACCACGTTATTGGGTTTGACTTGATCCTGGGAATGTAATAGCACTGAAGAGATCAAACTCTTACCACAGGGAACTCTTGCCAATCTCGAACACAATAACATGAGTAAAAGTTTGTCTTCAGCACCAAGTATAGTTGCAGGTAGAGAAATAATGCTCTGTTTCTGGGCACTAGCTCTTCACAGCAGTGTTTGTGTTTTCAGTCAAATCCATTCTCCTAAGGTTCTGTCTTTGGTTTCAAAGTCTCCCGATACTTTGGGGTGCTCAAGTCCTTCCTGCCATTTGTACAAGCTTAACCTTGACAGCACAATCTTTAAGGTATACCATAAACATGGCAGCATACAGTATATTGCAAGTTCTTCCTCTGCTGGAGAGAATGGTTTCTCTAGCATCTTCAGCACAGAGCAGCTAAAGGTCTCAGGGGTGCAACTCTGCTAAAACGCTCTGCAATGCTGCTGTTGTGCACAGACTCTTTAAATGTTCCACTGTGTGGCTCCCAGATGTAAATATAATTTACACGAGAAATGATGAATGTCAGGTGGAATTTGGCTAGAAGCTTAGTACTTTGGCCATTAGCTCTCAAGCTGAATGGAAAGGCATAACAAATTATAACTTCTTGCTTTTGTTTTACGTAAGAAGCTTCCAACTATATTGGAAAGAATTTAATGTTTCTGTATTTGAATGCATGGTGCAGTGGTCTAAAAACTTGCTCTGAGTTTCATCAGTGCTATTGCAAATGCCTGCTTAGAAGATTTCACTGCCTGAATCTTATCATTTTAGGTTAAAAGACAAAAATGCAAATTAAGGATTTCTTTGAGCTGTTTTAGAGAGCTGACTTTTTCTGGATCTAGTCTTTGATAGCTGGGTAATGGCCACATTCCTGACCTATATTCCTTAGAAGGTAAATTTTGTAAGCCTAGTGTAAGTGTGACAGACAACATCAGATGTATATCCTCAGGTATTTTGGAGAACATAATCTATGTCCAGGTTGTATCCTGTGTAGCTTGGCTGAGAAAGTCATACAAGGTAGATGTCTTGGCTCCAGGTTCCTAGTTTCTTTTAAAGTTATTTTTCAAAAGAGTGACTGTCATATGAATGACAGTTCCTAATTTTCTTTGATCAACTTAATCCCTATTCTGCAGACTGTTAGTGTTGAGAATGAAAGCTTCGCACTGGGATAGGAGAGACCGAACACTTTTAATATGGCCTCTGCCATTAGGTTTTGCAGGACTCTCAACCATTTATTGAAACATTATATGAATCTGTTTCCGTTCTTGATTGAGTTTGTGGTTGGAAACACAGCTCACTATTTGCTTGTACTATCTTCTGTGTGCCTGAATAGAATTTGTGAAGAAAGTCAAATTCCAAGTCGGTCCTTTACTTAAAGAGTAAGTTGTGCACTAGGTCCTACTCTCACCCAAGTCACAGGGATATTAGTGTGGTTTCCCTGGATAACAGCTTCTTCAGTGGGAAACTGATTCATGAATTCAAATTATAATCTGTGATTGTTATAATATGGATGGCGCTGTTATTTATTGTGAGTAAAAAGTATTAATAAAACATGTCTTAAGGATTATTGGATAATCCTAGTATTTTCAGCTAGCCGGTACTTTCTTGCTGTCCTCAGTCAATGGACAAAGCCAATCTGTTCATCAAAACCACTCATCTCAGGAAAGTGTGATTAATATATAATTAACAGTTCAGGTCCTGAAAAATGCTGTCAGTGTCTGTTGCCCTGTGAATTCATAGCTCACAGAATAGGTCCATCCTTCAAATTACTACAGACTAATAAGGTTTGTTCCTTTCTATGTTTATCCTCACAACGTCCAACTGTACTTTCCGTTTATTTTGCAGAACTTTGCATCATGCAGTCAGCTGTACAGGTTGAATAATAAAATTTCTACTGCATAATCAAAAGGTACACAAAAAGAATATAAATAGGGTATCTTCTAGTACATACATTTGGACTCGGCATCTTCTATACCAAAAGCTCTAGGCTGTCCGTAGCTCACTATATATAGAGATAGATGTCCATCAACCATACAGCAGCTAGTCATACACTGGATCAGGTTGTGCACAAAGTCTCCATCCTG
The DNA here is from genome assembly GCF_000687285.1 of Phaethon lepturus. Taxonomy (NCBI): domain Eukaryota; kingdom Metazoa; phylum Chordata; class Aves; order Phaethontiformes; family Phaethontidae; genus Phaethon; species Phaethon lepturus. The sequence goes on from NW_010551440.1 coordinate 48,888, forward strand.
GGAGATATTAAAAAAAACAACTGGACAAGGTTCTGAGCAACTGTCTCTAGTTGGGGTGTTGGACTGAACTATGTTGAGATGTCCCTTCCAACAGCAACTGTTGTATGATTCTGAAACGTGCAGAAGTGGTTTTGTGCAGATACTGCTCTCTGTGAACATACTGGCATTTTTATTTTCCAGGTAAAACATAATGAGGGGGGGAGAGAACATAGTACTGAAACAGGAAAAACTGTGTGGTCATGCGTTTTTAGCCCAGGGAAGTGTTTGTTATCAGACATATTACTTGGCACCTTTGCCTGACTCAGACTGCTGTTTCTCCCCTGCTTGTTCTAGGTGTGTTCAATCTAGTCACAATGTCACTTAGATCCTGGCTTTGAGGGTTCTGTGAACTCTGGAAATTCACAGCAGGGCAATAATGAGAGAATATGCTGGGGTATGACTGGTGAAGCTGTATGGAATCTACTTATGCATGCATGCTAAGCTGGTATTATGGCCAGCTAGAAAACATATCTGTTGCATATCCATATGTTGTTTGGAGTGCTCACGTGCATGGAAGCAATAGGGTCTCCAAGTGTGCTAAGGAAAACCATATGTTTTTTAGGTTGGCAGGCTTTTCTGGTATGGACAAGTCTGAGGAGAAATTGGGGTATCTGGAGACTAGTAAAGAGATCTGTCAATCTTGTGCATTAACGCCTCGGTGTGCCTTATGCAGCTGGGCAAAGTGGTAGCAGAGACAGGCTCTGTGTAACTTCATGAAGGAGTTAAAACTAGAGAAATAAGCTGCTTAACCTAAACAACAGTTTTGAAACAAGACCAGAGGCACATCGGGTGGCTAGGCATAAGTTTTAAGCCTGGGAGTTAGTAGGTTTCTAAGAACTCTAACTCATAAATGCACCATCACTGGCCATTTCCAGATGAATATCTGGAGCTTTTCACAACACTGAAATACTTAGCTTAAAGACTGTAGATGTCACAGCCTCTCTGAAAAGAGCAGTGAGATTTATTTTTTTTCCCCTTGAAGTATTTGAGACAAGTTCAGTTTGGAGGCCGGTAAATATTCAAGGTATCATTTTAAGTATTTAGAACGTGGGGAGCAGTCGATATTCCTTGGAGCATTCAACTCATGTTCGTTATCAGAATTGTCAGATCTTCTGTCTTGTTCAGGAATAACAAAGGCGTGCATCCAGTAACAACTTGTCTGGGCCAAGCGCCAGCAAAGAAGTTCTAGGAACTGTGACAACAAAGTGTTGGGGCTCCTCAAGGGAAAAAATAATCTGCTGGAAATGAACAAGCTGTATCGAACGTTAAATGGTGGAGAAATCCAGCTGAATGCTAAGAGGTTTCCGTTACTGCCGAGCACCGTACCTCGGCAGGCAGAACAGTGTGTTTCTTGCTGCAGCACCTGCCTGAGCTTTCCAAGGCCGCGTGCCAGACCTGGGCTTCCGTCTGAAAGACTCTCGGGTCTGTGGTACTTGCCACACTTTACCCTTCGACACTGCCTTTCAACTGCGCTTTCTCCAAGCATATTTCGGGGCCTGATGTTATATAAAAATGGGCGATTTCTGTTGCATAAATAATGTCTGATTTTTTTTTTAAGGGAATCTTCAGCTAGGCCGAAGCTTTCAGAACTAAAAATTGCCAAAAGAAAAATGATTCAACATGTGGAGTGGGCAGGGAGAAGGCTTGCTAGGAAGCCTTTTCGGGGCCATACCGTGAATTGAGTGAGTTACGTCTTGTCAGGACGTTCCAAGAAGTAAAAAACAAACATGTAAAATACGTGGGGTCTGTTGTACGCGGTATAAACCAGAGCACCAGTGGAGCCGAGCGGTTCAAAAAAAACGGCTAACGGTGCTCCAGCCGCTGGGCCAGTAACAGCGGGACACAGGCCGTCGTCCAAACGGGAACCGAACCCGGCGTTTCCTGGTGCTGCCAGCAGACCTTTCTGCTCCTCGGCTGGTGTAGAGTAGGAGCTGAGGTCTGTGATAACTCTTTCTTTTTCCTGGATCTCTTGTGTATAAGAAAAATCCTACTTTTTAATATGGAAATGAATATTTTTATCCTTGACTTCAGGTGGAGCAGAATCAAGCCCAGATGTATGCTTAAAATAGGCACTGTTCTGATACACTATATTTCTGGTAAACTTGTGGGTAATGTATTAGTATCCAGGTACATTGTGTGATATTTGAAAAGTTAATAAATTGTAGTGCAAATCCAGTGCTGCTGAAAGCCTAAGTAAATATTAAGATTCCGCTTTCATGAGTATCTCCTGGCTAGGATATTTCTGATTCGAGTAACCACCCCTTTCATCTCCTACCTAAACACTTTTTATATTTGGATCAGGGTTGTGTTTTACTACATACTGCACTAATGTCTAAGAAGATATGGTTTCTTCACTGAGAAGCTGACAGTTGTCTCAATAAATCCACCGTTGCTATGTTTATAGAAAAATATCATATGTTAACAAGAACTTCCAGTTGATCCACAGATTGCTGACACAGATAGCTGTAGCACCAATAATACTCATCGTTTTAATATCCTAGAAATTTAATTGGCAAATACAGAAGATGGGCAGAAGGGTGGGAAGCATTGACTCCTCCTGAATCTCAAGGTGAGAGTAGAGTGATTTAAGCCACTGGAGGAAATAATTACAGGTTGCTAAACTCCCACAAAGGTTGTGTCCATTGTCAGTGTGTTTTTCCCCTCCGTGGGTAGTAGATCACCAATGTTTCTGCTTGATTCGTGAGAAGAGCAGAGGTTTTTGTAGGCCAGCAAACAGAGTCTGCATGTCGGTTATGAAATGCAGAAGTACAGCAAGTGTAATTGGTTTCCCCCTAATACCTGTATTGGCTATATTGAGCTAAAAGAAAATTAGATTTTCTAAAGTTCAAATGTAGTTTAATGTCACTAGAGTGAAATGGATCTTCTGAAGCCCAAACTGCTCGGTGACCGTTTAGTGCAGATTTACCCTGCGGCACGAACAACCTCTGTGGTTCAGTCAGAGGTAAAATGACCACTGAGGTAAGTGTTAGTCCACCTTATGTTAAAAACAATAATGACTCTGGCAGGGGAAGGGAGTTGTAATGAACGTAGGTAGGTTGTTGAAAACAAATGATCTAAGACAAGCTGGCAGTTTTGAGATGTTTAGATTGCATATTATTTATTGCAGTCACTTCTGACGTGTTTGCATGTGTTCCTGTTCTAGGACAGAGCATCTCGGGAGTATCCTTCACTCAGGTTGGTGACAGGTAGCAATTCAAAGAATGTATGGTTTAGCTGTAATTAAAAGCTTGAATTCACATCTAAATTCCCACTTGAAAATCAAGAAACTTTAGTTTTATCATTGCTCTGACAAATTCTAAGGTTAGTAAATCCAGTGTTCACCTTCCTTTCCTTCTGCTGTAGATATGCCTAGAGAGATTATAATATACTACGCAATAAATTACTTTGCTTATCCTGTCCAAAATTCCCAAGCGCTTTGTAGACATTAATGCATAGTTCACAACACTCCTGTATGGCACTAGGGAAAACTGCAATTAACGTGGAACGAAGCAGGAATTCTTTCATGCGGGCAGGTGGTGTGCCAACGGCACAAGATAAGGAAGAAGCAGAACAAGGATGAAGGATGTGGCAAAGTCTAGCCTGACTGCAGTGATTTTGGGCAGCTACTGCTGTCTCACGTGACTGAGAGCATGTAGCGTCTTTCCAGGGAGTGCTAAAGGAGAAAAGGGTTAGGTTCAGCACCCAGGCTTAAAAGCCCATTTTATTTTATTTGCAGTCCTAGGTGTCCTGCACGATTTGTTGTGAGAACAATCTTTAATGGTGGGTTTATCCAGAAAGGGGTGGAGATCTTATTCTGTGTAAGTGGTCAGAGGATACAGTGCTGTGAAAAGAGCAGAGGTAGGATTAAGGTGGGATCATCTCATGTTGTTCAGCTGCTTTGTAATAATCTTTCATATAGTCTCCTCTTACGCTAGAAGATTAAATAATGCCGTAAAGCTATGATCAGGAATCCTGCAGGCAGAGTGCCATGCAAAATCCCGTCATAAAAGGTGCTCTCAGTAGATGATATTTCTTCTTTTTGCCCAAGGTGAAGAATCTTCACCTCTGTGGCTCTTTCACTGGGTGGTTGTGTTCATTTCTCAGTTTTGGATGAGACACACATACCTGTTTTGCCACACAACAAGAAAAATAAACTTGCCGGAGAGGCAAAGGGCACCTAGAGGGAGTTTCTTGATTAGGCTCCTAAAACTTCCATTTGAAAAAAGTCACAAGAAATGGGAAACTTCTCCAGGTTCCTGGAGCAGCACATGAAGCAAAGCACCTTCAAACCGGAGAGTGTCCAGCTCCATTAGCCGTGCTTCTCCAACAGGCCAGTGAAAGCGTTTCTTTCTTTCTTGCAATTGTTTCTGTGCCAACCCTGGAACTGCAAGTCGTGTGTGATGTGGAAAAACACTTAACTTGAGTGTTTTGAATCCTTAGCAGGATTTGGGGTTGGACTCAGTTAAAGGGACAGATGTGTTAAATCTGTTCTTACTTCACCTGCCCTGGCTCACCAGTCTCCAACCTTCATGTCTCCCTTAATTCCCATTTGAGCAGCTGCCTATGTACACACAAACTAGCTCAGGAGGCAACGTTGCAAGCTTGGCCGTTCCCTCTTTCGGACTTTTCTGAGACGAAGGTTTTTACAGCTTCCTGCGGAGCAGCCTGGTCCCAGGAGCTGCCGTCCTGCTGGGTGCGTACGGCCAGGGGAGCCCATGTGGGAGCTGGGACCCCTGGGCTCACGGTTTTGGGAGCAGCCTGGAAATTTATTCAGAGTTGTGACAATGCAGCTGGTCTGCAGTATGTATCACAGCCTGCGTTTAATTTCAGAAGGTAGTTTTGCTCTTCCTGAAATGCATCCTTTGTGATTCCCTTTTGGGAAAAAACATTCTAAAACTTTAGGCTTTTCAGATTTAGAAGTAAAGTTTTCTGGAATGTCTCAATTTCCTACTAAAATTGTGTCGTATTTTGATCATCTCTCCACACCTGAACCACACCACATACTTTCTGGTATGATTTGCAGATGACAGGATACAGGAGTTTCCCTGCTCACCTGTAAGCAGGAGCAGGCTCAGTACAGAATGTCTCCTGATGCTGAAAGGTCCACTCCTTATTTCGGTCTGTTCCCAGAAGTTTGAGCACTCTTTAAAAATAAAAAGTCTTGCTCCACTGAAGATGGAGAAGTATGCATGCATTATTCTTTCCCCGAGGTGGTTGTTGCTCAGTGTTCATTTGTATATATTACAAATCTGCTATTCTCTTGAAGTGCTGTGCTATGTAGCTTCTTCTGTGTCTTCCCCTTGGAAGGAAAAAGAAAACATGTATTGAATGTCACAAAGCATGGCACACCTTTTTGCAAATCCTGTTTGTTCCTTGTAATATATTGAATCTATCTACACATTTTATCTCCAAAGTGCAAATTTTCAGTCAATGAAACTTTAATCCTACTGTAAAATCTGGGGGGTTTTCCCCCTTGAGAAGAGGGTACCTGAAGCTTCCAAGAAAATTGTGACTTAGATGAGTCACATTTAATTGAAGCAGTGAAGAGATCTATGCTTATATGGTTAACTGCCCATTTTATTGGGCACTTAATTTAAGTCCCTAGAGAATCATAAGAGACTTGCTTTAGGTTTTTTCCTCCAAAGCTTTGTAACAATTGTGACTTGGGACTTCTTGTTCTTGTTTCTTCATTTAATTAAGGACTGAAAATATATATACTGCCGTGAAACATCTGGCATAGCCTGCCTCTCTGGTGCAGAATAATATGGTCTGGTATTTTGTGCTTTTTGTCAGTCATAAATAACTTCTGTCTCTGATATTCTGAGCTCTGTGGGTTTATTTGACAAATATTATCACAAACTACTTGAAGAGAAACTTCAACAAAACTTTTACACTAGTGTCCAGAAAACTTCTTGCCTTTATTCACTGCAAATTTCAAACTCTAGTGCTTAGGAACTTCAGCTGCATTTTCCTAAGTTATCTATTTATTCATTACAATATTTCATATTCTATGAGCAAGTTGCTTATTTCATTCAAATGTTCTTTTACTATCTGTTATTCTTCTCTACAATAGCTGTTAAATCTGAATGTCCTATAGTAATTCCTGAGGCTTCTTTCCCTTCTGCTTCACATGTAAAGGTCTGACAGTGTTTTGTACTTAAAAGCAACAGCGTTATACTATTAAAAGCTAACATTTGCAATTTGGGCTCGATACTGTAGAAGTAAGACTTGAGAGCTTATAGCATGTTTTCTGGGTTGGAGCCACCAACTACAGACTGGCAGGAGTAATTTCAAGATAGTAAAAGGATTTTACTGAACCTTAGGCAAAGCTCAGATTAGTTTCAGCTGAGGACTGCAGCAGTTAGCTAAACTGGTGAGTTCCTCATGAATAAGGACTTATATTGTCCAGCAATAGTTGTTTTCTCTAAACGTTAATAGAGAGGAGGTAAGGATTAGGGTTTGAACACAAGTTGGTTTCATTTACCAGCTGAATTTACATGCAAGTACAGTACACTGTCAACCACCACCATCAGCATGGCAGTATTTTCATTTCAGGAGAGAGTAAGGCAATAATTACTTTGTTTAATTTGAGGCAAGGGAAGCTTTATATCAGGTCTGAGAGAATATTTGTTGACAGTCAGGGTAGTGAAGCATTGCAATAAGCTGTGGGATCTCTTGCATTTGGAGATTTACAAGGAGCTCCTGGCCAGACATTTGGTGGTGATAGTCTAGGCATAACTTATCTTCCCTCACCATAGAGGGAATAGACCAAGGACCTCATAAGTGGATGCTGTTTCAGTCTTGAGATTAATCAGCCATAGAATTTTCATAAAATTTTGTGAAGTTTTCTTACCCATTGAGTGCAACCTCACAAAGTCTCAGTCTGTGAAGGAAAGGAGATGTTCAGGGTTTTTGCACAATATAGGTGTGAAAAATGCACTCATGTCAGTGAAAGGATGACCTGGAGGAACATGTTAGGAATAGGTTCACAACTAGGGAATTAAATTCAAATCGGGGATTTTTATATAAGTTTCCACACCTCTGTCTTAAGAAGCAGCTCCGTAACAATGATCATGGTCTAAAGAATGATCCAAAACTCAGAATCGATGAGTGCAACACATCATCCAGGAAAATGTCTCTGCAAGTTGGAGGGGAATTTAGACCAAGGAAAAATGCATTTTCATCCTGCAAGACATGGCTTTACATTTTGTTCTGTCAAAACATTGAGAACATCAGGTAATGGTTAATAAAGTTTTTTTAAATATGAGAAAATATCATAAAGCACTCTCAAACTAACAGCCCTGTGAACTTCTTTTGGCTTTCTGAAGGGCTGTTCAGACAGAGAAATGCTAATGTGAACGTGGCTATTTTTTGTTTTTGTTTTGTTATACTGTTAGGTAGTGGATATTTTTGATAAAAACACTGTATTCCTCTGCAATGCAAGTCATGGTATCTGGAGATGGATGAATCAACATCATCCATCAGTGGCATGTCTGCTTTCCTCCCTCTGTCTGAAGAGCTTCTCTTCTGAAATGATAGTAATAACTTGAGGTACTCTGAGTAGCTAGACACAAAGCACTGGAACAAATAAAATTTGTAAATAAGCCATTAGAGAAACCTGGGTAAATACTTCCTCGTAGCTAGTCAAATTACAGAATGCGGGACAATTTGCTGAAAGATTTGCAAATGGGCAAAAGATACATCAGGAAAAGGTATCTGCAGGCTCTGCCATCGGACTCTGACATTAGGATCTTGTGGGTCATTCTGTGCAATTTCCCCCCAACAACTCCTCCCTGAATCTTCAACATGCATCCCTTCACTTCCATAACCTGTTACAAAGAAACTGTATTAAAGGAGAGGCAATGGGAGAGGGTTGGAGAATAGGGAGAACTTTAGTGTTGCTGGTGGTGTGTGCTTCATGAATACTTTCGTGCGTTGGATACTGCTGAAAGCTATGAAGATATGAAATTAGGCTTTGAGAAGATGCTGCTGCTGACGATTATATTATAACATTTTGCGTTAAATAAAACATATGCCTCCTATACTGCATATTATGTTGGATATAACAATGCGAGTCTATGAGGTTACAAGAAAATGCCAATGGAGCTGCTGTATAGTCTGCAGGCAGTGATTTATTCTTTTTTTGGTAGTTGTTGTTAGTAGAAGGCTACAGGCTCATGAAAGTAACGGGGACCTGCACTGAACTAATACTCACCTGTGGAAATGGAAATGTGTTCAGTTTCCAAACACTGGGAATGGGAATGAAATTCCGGAACTTGGCATATTATCCTGGCATCAGAAAAGCCTTGCCTTTAAATAAGTTATATATTTCTGTGATTGGTGGGCCAGTTTGTAAGAACATGTCTGGTTTTCAGCAGAGGGGCTGAACATAAATTGAAATTGATTTTAATCCTGTTTTAAATTCTCCTTTTATTTTCTCATTCTCTATAAATTGACCATTGACCAGCTTAAAAATTATTTATATCGGGAAACATAAACATTACAATCATCATGTGTTTTTATTTGTCTGCAGTAGGATTTGTAGTGCAAAGGATGATCAGAGAATCCATACGGCAAGAGAATGTGTGGCTAATGTTGCAATAAATTTGCTTTCCAAGGGTTACTGCACCAAGCAGTAGATCTAGATCTGAGATACAGGCTGCAACTTAATTGAAATCCAGTCAATACATGTGGAACTGCCCTTCTAAGTTTTGATTATCAGTTACAGGTTCTTCGTGAAAGGCACAATAGACAACTTTAAAAACAACCATTAAAAAAAAAAATCCTCTCATTTTCAAATGGTTTTAATGCCTTTTTAATCTGAGCAAAGATAGGTTTTGTGCAATTCAAAGAAAAATAAACGGCCTCCTGCACTGCTGAAGTTACAGCACCTTTGGGTGCATGGGCAATCTGCTAAATCGCTGAGAGGGGCAGAAGCCACTTCCCTGTAGGGTTAACAAGCTGACAAGTCTGGGCAGAGAATGGATCTTTAGGTGCTCTCATACATATTTTGATATATTCTATTTTGTGTTCAAAGTAGTATTTGCCATTGGTTTCTATTTCTGATGACATCTTACATTTCAGCATAGAAATACTTGCATTTCTTTGGACCTTGAAGGAATTCTTCCATTACATGCTGGTTAAATATTTATCTTTGTGTAGGTAGAGAAATAGTAAAGTCTGATTTGAAGACTTTTAAAGGAAAAAAAAAACATACTGTGCATCATAAATAGGGGAATGAATGCAGACTTAACAGGGAGTTGAAAGAAAGAAAATGTATTTTGAATAAGATAAAATTTAAAAAAAAAACCCACTGCTTTACAAGTGACACTTGAGCACAGTCAGGATGGCTGGTCAGGAACTTGCAAATGTCACTGGTGAATTACAGGTTTCTGCAGTTCCTGTGGCTTCGTGTGTGTTCATGGAAATGAAGAAAACGTGCTTACTAGCTGAACAGAAAATCACGTCGTATAAATGGGGTTCACGCTAGTTCTACAGCCGTGCAATTAAAATGGGTATAGGCTAGGCAAGTGTCTCAGACTACTTAGCTGCTGTGATGTGTTTGTGGCACGTTTTCTACACAGCCGGATTAGCTACCTGTGCTTGTTGCTGCTGTTTTATGTTTATTGGCATCTTTGCAAGCAGCTTGCATACTGCAGCCAGAGGAGCCTGTATGGAAAAAGGAGGCTGGAATGAATGGGGAAATACAGAACTCGGGTAATGGGCGGCATGAACTTGAATAGCTACAGCCGAGTTAAACTGACAGAGAAGCAATTACAGCAGGATGTGTGCTCTCAGACACACTTCTTTTAGTTTAAGGTGTTATGTAGGGTGGACAGAGGACTGGTTTGTGTTTATTGTTTGTCTAAACTGGTAATTTTTTTTGAGCTCAAACTTTCCAGTTCACTTCAGCAGCTTAGTACAATGCAGTTACCAGAAAGAGGGCTGATTTTTCCCTCTGTTTCTTTCATTTAACATGAGCTCATCTTTAATGGTACAGTACAGATAGGGGTTATCCAAACAGTCACATCCCTTTGAACTTCAAGGGAGTTCAAGGCTGCTGGCTCTGATCTCTGTAGCGAGGTGTGCAGCGTGAGGAAGGTCAGGCTTAAGTCTGACTCTAACAGGCAGGGGCATTTTCCAGGCTTCAGAATTGTGATGATTATTAAGGCTCAGTGGTGGATTTACTCATTTGATCATGTTCATGAGCACAGCTGCAGTCCCCTCTGCAATTCTTGCAATGATGTCACATGAGCATAGGAACCAAAGTAAGCCCACTGAATTAGAAAAAAAAAAGCAGCAAACACCAGCTACAAACCTGGATAAATGAAAAATGGAACAAAGGTAACCAGAGATGTACAATAACTGCTCAAATAAGTTGAAGGGAAGACTGTGAAAATGGTCTGAATTATCACTGGGATGATTTCTCAATAAAAAGGGAATAGATGAAAGGTGGTGAGTTCATTGAGGGACTTGGTGTACTCTGGATGAATGTGCTTAGCTATCAGAGGGGGATTTCAGAGGCAAAATGGCATGTGGAGCGGGAGGCTTTTCTCCTCACCATAACAATTTTGCTGTTGTGTGGATCTGCTTCGTGTTTTGTCCTTTCACAAGGAAATAAGTGCAGGAAGGGCGGTGATGGCAGAGAAATTATTGATCAGCATAACTCTTGCGGATTTGCAAGAAGAAACATTCTGTGCCAACACTGCAGTGCAAACACATTAGTTCCTGAAAAACTAAAGACGGTAAATTTGGTGATGAGTTGGCTCATGAGTGAAGTACGTTCACTCTATGCACTAATTCAGGGATGTGGGAAGTGACGGTCTTGGCATTGCCTTTCAGCTAAAAGGTTTATACCGAACTGTGGGATCCTGTTTCCACGTACTGGAAGGTATTAGAGCAATACTCTGACTTCTCGGTACACTTGCATCCTAGCCAAGCCACAGCTGCTGTAGAGTCCTTCCTATTTTAGAATTCCTTTCAGATTTCAAGTGGACAGAACCTACTTTTTCTCCTCCTAAGCTAATATACACAATTAAGCCGATCCTGACGTATTTTCTACCCGTGCCTGTTTCAGAGCCCTGTGCGCGGTGGGTCTGCGCGGAGCCCGTCGCAGCACACGTGTGGGAGTGCGGCACGGGGGGCTCGGTGCTGGCTGCTGCTGGTGGGGTGATGCTGCTTTCTGCCCTTCCTCCCCTCTCCTGCCATCCTGGATTATGAAACAGATCGGGCTGAAAATTCGGTTTAGTATTGTCTTTGATCTGCCAGATTACTCTTCAGGTGCATTTATTCCCGAAGCAGGTCACGGTGCAGCTGGGCTGGTGCTGGCGCTGAGCTGCTGTGGGAAGGGCTGGCTGGGGCAGGGTGGGACTGTCTTTGTTGGTGGCAATGATTAGGTTGGCTTAATATTCACAAGCGTGGCCTTTTTATGGTTGATGTTTTGGTACGGCTGCATACAGAGCTGGCAGGGTCACAGATGAATGTCTGTGGTAGCAACAATCAAGGTGCAGCAAAAGTTAGCAATTTCTTTTTTTTTTTTCTTGTGGAGGTGATTAAAAAAGTTACAAGAAATCTGTCCATGTATGCACGGCTCTGAGTGGGTTGTGGGCACAATATCTAGTTGGTGACTTCTGTAGCAAGGGCTTTTTGCAATGTGATAGGTTGTAACTTCAGGTTTTAACTTTAGCTGGAAAGTGCTGGACCAGAAAATGAAGATAATGGAAATGAAACCAAAATTGCCAAATTCTTCATCATTAAAAATATTTTTTGCTTATCATAATAACGAAACTGATTTTACGTTTCCATACGTGCTCCTGCGGGGTTGGTATGAGCAAGGAGACTGGAGACGTTAAAACTGGAGTACAAGTTAGAGGGGAAATCAAACAACGGAGAGATGGGCAGAAAGCCACTCTACGCAGTCCAGCGTTCGAGGGCGTTAGTGACAAGACGAAGTGGGCGCAACCCATACGACTTCTGAGCTGCCCTCTAATCCTGAAAGAGAGCAGAACTCCACCTGCCAGCAAGGAAGACCCCCTAAAAGTATAGGGGTTACGCATTTCTCTTATTTCATCTGGGAAACACATGGAGAACAATAAAGTAGACTTCTCCAGTGCTTCAAAACTGCAATGACTGAGTGTTAAATTAAGTGTTCAACCTGCCAGGTCTGGAGCTCTCTTCACTCTTAGTGCACATTTCAGACCTGTGGTAGTCCACCTCTCTTGGGAAATCCTGCTGTCATGGAAAGAGCTGTTAAAAACCCCAAGCGTCTGGGTGGGGAGCTTGTTTGTCAGTTTAATGAAATCTTTTGGTGCTGGGAGATATAATTTATTCGTAAGGTTTGAAGGAAATAACCTGCAGGACTCTAAACAGCTTTGTCCAGGAATGGTGAAGTTACATGACACTGGTGATGTTCGGCTGATTAGAACAATATCACAGAACAGGAAAGAAGCTCAGCTAGAAATTCAGTCAAATTGAAGGAGAGCTGCAGGGTCTCGTGGGTATTGCAGCTCAGTGTTAGCGTAACTGCTGCTCAGATGGCAAAATAATTGAAAACTGGGGGGAGGAGGGGAAAGCTCTGCAGATGGCTGCTGGGCTGTGTGCTCTGAGATCCTGGAAGAAGATGCAAAAAGCAGGAGCGTTTGGCACCAGAGTAGGCAAATTATGCCAGCTTTGTGCCAGGCAACTTTTTAATACAGGCCTCATATCATATCATATATCTCATATAACAAGCAAGATTAGAAGCCTGAATTATAAGCATAAAAGCAAAATAAGTCCCTTACTGTTAACTGTTAATTTCTTTTCCTAATAAATGACTTCTGTGTGGGAATAAGACTGTTTTTTGGCACCAGTGTGGAATACGCCTGTGTGCTGTAAGAGCAATGAGGGCACGGAACAAACAGATAAGGCAGGGAGCAAATAAGGTATGTGACGTATCTGAAAGATTCAGTTTGAGTCAGTTGGCAATTTATACTTCTTTACTTGGCTTCTCTGCCCTAATCAGATGAAGTCTGATGAGAACTGACTGTATCTTTGCAGGAAAACCATGCCTGTCGTCTTGTGAATCTCTTCTTCAAGCATACTAACGGACAGTCTGACCTGCAGGGAGCTTTCCTGCAAAAAACCCTGCAACTCCTCCCGGACTCTTCTAAAATCCTTCTTTCCGTGCATGAAATTTCTGCTCTGGCTACATAATTCTGTCTTAAGAGCTGGAATCCTTGGCTGTGTATACATAAAAGCTGTTTAAACATCTGCTTTTTAAAATAAGCCATTCACATCCTATAAGTGCATCGCTTTTATAGCACTAAAAGCCATGAAAGTGCAGCCTGTGTACCTCAGCACTGATGGTTACGTGGGCTGGTGTTCCCACAAGCAGAGAGGCTGGATGTGGCCCCTGGAATAGCACTGGGTTATGTGAGTGATGACATGGCTCTGCTCTTGGGTTTACTGCAAGGGCACCTTTATCTTGCAAGGTGTGTCCTGGGCTATTGGATAAACTGAGTCCATTCAGTGGCAGCTTGTCTAGGGCTTCTTGATGTTTGCAGCCCTGGGATTTGCGCTGTTGAAGGCTGGAAATCCCCAGACAAACGATCAGACTCCCCTCTTTCTTCATGGACAAATTTTTCTGTTGAAAATGAGGCTAAATCCATCAAAATGTATTGGATGCATTTTTTTAGAAAAATGGTTTGGTCCGCATGTTTCTGAATGACCCAAGCTTATTCTCATACCACCAAGCTTGCTGACAAAGGACGTGAAAATCCTCTGTCATGGTTCCATGTGCAGCTGGACAGTTGGCTGTTTCTCAGCTTCCTTGATAGCTGTTCATGGACCTGGTTTTAGAAATGAAGGTGCAAGGGTGAGCAAGGGGACTTTCAGTTCAGCGAGTCATTTAAAAAACCTATATGCAGATTTCTTTTAACGTATCTGTCAAAAAGCAATACTAACTGTTTTAAAAAAAATTATTAGACTTGCCAGTTAATTTTTTCACATGTAAGTTTTCTCCAGATCATGTTGATATTTTTGATAGAAAATTAAAAATATTTTGGCTCCAAGTTAGACCAGTTCATTTAGCGTACGTTGCTGCACTGCCCATTTAGTAGTTCAGCTGCCTTCCTTACGTGGTGGTCATTGCGGAAAGGACATTTTGCTGGGATCATATTCATGGGCCTCTGAAGTGCTGCATTCCAGCATCCACTCTTCTTAAAAGAAGGAGGAAGACCCATAAAGGGTATGTGGTCCACCCAAGAAGTGCTGCTTAGCCCAGAGATTGAAGTATTTTAACCTATCTTTGAAAATTGTCCTGTGGGAAGCAATCCATTTTTGAATGTGGATGTGGATACAATTCTGTGCTGTCTTCCACCTGATGAAGTAATTTCCTTCTACATGGCAGAAAGCTCCCATGCAGCAGTAGTGGCATTTTGCAGTTGTAAAGGCTGATGCAAGATGCAAAACTGGGAAGCATCAGACCCAGTATGTCAAAGCCATCAGATGAAAATGACCTTCTGATGTAGCCCCTCCTAACTTTTCAAGGACTTCCTGTCCTGTTGGAAATTTATTGCGACAAAGAGACAAACTCTTTCTAAAAGGCATGTCTGGAGAGCTGCTAAGCACACAGACCTTAATGGCTGTTCACCTGAGTTATGCTTTCTCTCCAGAGAGCAATGCTGAAGAAGGCCAATCATCTCCCACTTGTACCATTTTTGGTAGGGCTCTGAAGTGTATTCTTGTCTCTCATCATCATCTAGCACCAAAAGGTCACGGGAAGTATGTGGTCCTCTTGGTATTTTAGACAGACACTTGCTGTCATGTTTTTCAAAACCATCACCACCACCCTGTTTTGCTGCTGTTGTATGCGCTGAATCAAGCAGCTGTCTCAAAGGGAGAAGCATATCTGGAATAAGGATGCAAGAATTCTTAGGTGTACTTTGACAAAGACCCTACTCTTGGATTCTTACTAAAGAATTCTTTTAAATTCTTTTAAAACTGACTGACTAGGCAGGGATTTCTCCTGCAAAGACAGGGAAAGGAGCCAATGGAGATGGGGAGAAATCATTATTCTACCAGTGGGCAGGAAATGAAAGATGATCTTCTCTGCCTGAGGTTCTTCCTAAAGGATCGTGACAGTGTCTGTGCATGTAAACTTTTGAGAAAGGAAAAGTCTGTTTTCTATTGAACCAACTACATCCTCAGTGTTCCAGGTAGGAAATTAATACCGGTTTCAGCTATCCGTAGGAAAGCTAATTTGGATTTCTTTTTTTGCTACATGGCCATACCATTGCATTATTCTATTTTGCTGCTTCTCTTGTTTACTAGAAGATGAAAGGTTATTCACTGAACAACAGTGAGCAAGAGCTGGAAGTTCTCTCTGTATAATCACTTTGCATTAACTTAGCAATTACAGCAGCCAAGCAGAATGATAACGTTTGAAAAACAGTTTTCCCCATGAGAGGGGAAATATGCTGAGTTGTGGGCTGCCGGTGAAGGGGAACCAGTACTGCCCGTACAGGCACCTGAACGTGTGTCCTCTGGGGAGGCTGCATCCAGAGCTTGTAGTTACAGGTTTGTGCTCTACGCCCTGAGTACATGCACAGCGCTTTTCACTGCTTCCCCTGAGACCAGCGTGGCTGGTAGCTGCAGTCATAGGGCGACCTTCGCTTTGTGATGTTCTTCCCAAAGACTAAGGCCTCCTGGGAATAAGGCGCTGCTGCGGCTTTCTCCGCTTTTCACTGCGGTGTCTCTGTAATGCTCATACACCGGTGTATCGCGTGCAGAAGGAAACTTTGTGGGAAGGAAAATCTATTTAAATTTGAAGTGAAAACAATGGTGTTTTTTTTACTTCACGCTCTGGCATATTCCGTTTTCATGGCAAGACTGAATCTATCCCTGGTGCAATGCTCAGGTTGGTGAGTGCCATCAGGGCATTGACCTATGCTGCACTTCAGAGGGGAAATCTCTTCGCAGAAAGCTTACAGGACATCTCTAGTGTGTTAGATTGGTCCCGTTTTCCTTATGTATAATTTCCCTCTTGGTTTTGCTCCAAGGCACTTAAAGGCCTCACAATTAGCTAACCAAGCAATTTGTAATTATATTTGGAAAAAAAAAATCTTCTGTGGCTTATTTGCTTGCAAGATATTCAAGTGATGACCAATATGGGTTAAACAGATCTGGCTATTTGCTTTCTGTTAGCATGGCACAAATAGTTGCAAAAAACAGGAAAATAAGCACTCTGGTTAAATGTTGAATTTTCTGAAAAAAAGAGGTGGTCTCCTCTGTGTGGGTGAGTAAATATTTCCAAGCCATTCCATGTTTGATCCAGTAGTAGGATCCTTAGGATCCTTGATGCTAAGGACTGTGTGTTATTGTGGGCCTGAATAACAAATTGGGAAGGACAAATGACATTCCATTTTTTTTAGAGTAAATGGCTTTTCTAAAAGTGGTCTCTAACACTCTCTTTCTGTAATATTTTAAGACCTACTCAAATGAATAACTGCTATATAAAAAAGGCTTAATTACTGAAAGATAATGCAGTAATGATTCAATAAATGACTTGCTCCATGAGAGGGTGAAATTCAATGTGGTGAACAGTCTTGGTTTTTTTAATGAACACAAATTACTTCAGGTTTGACTTCCATGCAAGTGAAAAATCGCCAACAAATTCATGCCATAGAGGTCTAATTCATGAATTTTTTTCATCTGTTAACCAAGATATAGCTTATGCATATAAGTTTACATATATGTAAGCATGGAACAGAAAACACAAAGTTCTATCCCTTTTGTGAGGTGCAGCTCTTCTCAATTAAATCCCAGCCTCTCTCAGACCATGCGTTTTCTCTTGGAGGTGTATTGTCAGACATTGTACCCTTTCTTTTTCAGAGCTTTGAGTCACCAGCTGCTTGGATGATTAATGTCCGTGGATTACAATAGATCTTTCTCAGGTTTTGACATAGACACTTTCAACAATGATATAAAAGGTAATTGTGGGTCTCAGAGGACTTTTGTTAATTGCAAAATGTTGTGAAACTTAGTACTGCTACTAAAGTGGGACAAGCCCTTTTAGGCAGTAGATCATGCTTCCCACCTAGCCGCATGAGTCTTGAAGATGCTGGCCCCTTCTCCTGCAGGAGGCTGTGGTGGGGATGGGACTTCCCTAGGCATGTTGGTTGCATTAGTCCCCTTTTTTTTTTAGCATTTGAATGAGTAGAGGAGATGGCCGTGCAGAGAGCTACAAGCTGCATCATCTTCAGCAGCCTGGTCAGAAACTTGCAGCAACGTCCTCCTTGCCAGGAGCCCTCCAGGGGCGCTGGCAATCGAGGCATGGGTTGTCCTCGGTAGCAAATGCCCTTTGAAGCCACATGGTTGGGAAATATGAGAAGGGGATGCCAGGGAGCCGCAGCTGTGGGAGAGGCAGGTCTTTGGTGTCCAGGGCACTGTTTGTGAAACCGCAACTCCTGCCCTGCCAAAGTCATCGCATGGAATGTAACGGGTCTGTCTAGAAATTAAGCTGTACCTTTTCAATCTCATCTGCTTAGTTAGAGTGAAATCGCTAATTTTGGACATTACCAGCTTCCCCTTTATGCTGTTATGGTCATCAAAAATTACTGTTGCAGACCTCAGTCCTTTGTGTACTTTCCTTTTCATTCATTCATATTTGCATCTTTTCTCACTTTTGGCTGTGTGTTATTCACCACTTCAAATACATTTAGTACCCTCCATGTTTGCTCTTGAGAATGAATCTTTTCAGAATAATTACTCCCACTCATCTCCACAGCAATCGATACAGTGAATAAACCTAGAGGCAGCCAGTGGTTTCATTCATTCCCGTTTTCTAGAAAATATTTGAGTAAAATGAATGGGCATAAATGCAGGACTTAGTTAATGAAGTGCTGGTGTGGCAAGGCAACAGAGACTTTCCTTCTGAAGCTGTACGTGGCTCACATCAATACAAAACGCAGTGGGATGTTTTGCATGTGAGTTGCTTCTAAGTTTTGTTCAGCTTTAAGATTTCATGGGGAGAGGAGAGATGGCAGCCAAAGGTCTTTGCTATTCTTCCTATGCCATGGATAACTTCTCAAAATGGTTGTTGAGGAACACAGAATTATCTGCTTTTCACCAGAAATAAATTGGATTGTGGGATCACGGTTGACATGGAAATCCAGTCTTACTGATGTCTCTGCTTTTCCTACTCTGATGCTATATGGAGACCTTTTTTCTCCTAGACTGCCTATGAAGGCTTTTCATCACCAATAAATACGTGGGGGAAAAAAAGAAAGTAAAAAGAGAAAGAACATGCTGTGAAGGAGGAAAGCTCCTTCTGAAATAACCCCTCTCTCTTTCCTTGCAGGCGAGTTTGGTGCAGCTTGGTTGCTGAAATATGCCAGCTAAACTAAATCAGATGAATTATTAATGCTTTGCAGGCTGCTTCTCTGAATTGGCTGAGGCAGGGCAGGCTTCCGTGGGGCGTATGTAACTTCAGTTCTCAACATTAAAAATAGACTTCAGGCCTCAGAGGAATGGGAAGCTTAACAGACTATTTTGCTCAGCACGGTTTTAGTTCTATTATGTGTTATTTTGTCAGAGTGGATAGGGTGGATTGTTATTTTGGACGTAGTGGGTGATCTGACTGAAAAACCACTTCTGTTTCCTTTCTATATGTCACAAGCTGCTTTAAATTAGAAGCCCCATATTTCCCTTATTGCATCCGCAACCAGAAGAAAATAAATAGGATATACACTGCTGTTTTGCAGGTTCTGTTGCCAGACTATCATTCTTCCACCAAGCAACCACATTTCCTGGTGATAGAATTTGTACTTCATTAACAACTCAAGGTCAAAGCAGTTGAAAATCAGTCTTGCTCTTTATTAACCTTTCTCACTGTTGATCTTTCATTGGCTTAATTTGATCACAGCAACTCTTATCCTAACAGTTTGAAGTCACCCTGCTGTGCGCCCATGCCAAAGGGTCTGCTGTCAGCAAGCATCCCGCCGCATCGCTGCGTGGACAGCCTGTTTTGGCTGTAATGCTTCCTCAGAGCTCCTCAGTTGCTGCAAACCCACCATATAAATGCACAGCCAGATGGAGTAGCGCTTTTCCGTGTGGGGCTTTTATAAGCGTTCAAAAGTCTTAAATACGGAATTTATTTACTGGGACTCTTTCCTGTTTAGGTTAAATGCTTGCTTACACCTTTTGCCTTCCTTTTGTCTAAATTGGCTTCAGTCACCAGTACCTTCTGGGCCTTGCATCTCCCACAGCTTTCCAGTCTCCAAGCTAGTAAGACTAAGGCCTGATGTTGACCATGTCACTTGTGCTACCCAAGTTCTACTAACCAGAAGGCCATTTATGAGTTGTGTGCAGGTCTGCATTTAAGGCTTTATCCCTAATTATTGTGCAAGAAAAGTCCCAACCTCAGACTGTGGCCCTCTTGGCTCTAGGTTTCAAAACACGCTAATCCTGTAGGACCATTGGGTTTTAGCAACCTTGGGTTTGAATCTTTGTATGGTGGGGAAAACACTGGTTTACGTCAATCCAAGGATTTGGTGCAGCTGGAATAAGCAGTTCCAGTTCGTCCCTCCTGGCTCTGCTCTCCAGTTGCATCTCCTGAAGTGACTTTAACGCTCCTGTGAACAACCTGAGCTATAAACGAGTCCTGGGACGTTGTATGCGTGCACCCCTGATCTGAGCATGTCATGGCCCTTGGCTCTGACTCGGGTTGTACCTGCGAACGTACTTAAAGGCAATGAACTGCAGATGGTGGTTACTGGAGTTACAGGTACTGCTCTTCCCTCCAGCAATGGCCGCCTCCTAAACGAGGGAAGCAACAGGCATCCATGTACTCTGATTTGCTTCGAATAGTTTATTCTCTAATGTTAGGTTTTAGATTAGTAGCAAACGTAGGTGTTCCTGTCTGTCTCATCACAGTGGAAAATACAAGTGATAATATTAAATCTCAATATAGTTTTCACGCACATAAATCAGGGTTACTCTGACCATCTCTCATAATTTGTGAGCACTTCGCCCAACAGTAACATTCTGTAGTGGGGTCAGGTAAAGATGAGAAATGATTAGTGGGTTGTGCAATATAGTAGCATAAATACTGAACTTCCACATCGGACATACAGTATACAAGGTTTTGGTACAGGCAGTAGATAGCTCTATTGTCCAGCATGTAATTTTTAAGAGAAAGGAAGTAAATAAAAGCAGTCAAGTGTAGGACAACGTTCTCAGATGTTATAAATTGCTACCTGCTTGGGCAAATTCAGTACGTGTTTTCTGTCATATCGTTGCAGCTCTTGGAGATTACTTCATCGCACAACAGCAACAGGGGTTTATGTTAACAAAGGAAAATTATTTATTGCTCTGAATGAATTTTTCTTTGGATGCAGGATGTTAGGAATCATTTTGCTCTCTAACTCATACCTGTTGTGATCTCTCTCCCAATAGATGTTCTTGATTTATGTTGTTATTTTGGTTGGGGAAATGCACATTTTTTTTGCAGGGTGTGAAAGAGCTCTATTGTATAGAATGAGATTTAATCTTTATTTCAGTTAAAATACCAAATGTTTTTTGTGGAACTAATATTAAGAGTCGGGTTTTGTTGAGGTCTTTACTGAGTATCACTTCTTAAACTAAGGATTTTGCCATCAGCACCAGAATGTGATATAAATAAATTCATACATGTTTTCTGTGTTTCCATAAGGATGTGATAATGTGTTCAGCAGAGCCAATGGAGGGAGTACTTCCTCGTAATTCTGAATGGTGTCTTTCACAGAGGATTTGTTGCATGGAGGATACAGTGTGCATGTGAATAAAAATAAATGTTTGGGATTTTGTGCTGTTGGCAGTTTAAGTAACTGCTTGGGTCTGTAGAATTTGTAAGTGATGGTAAACATATTGACCTTGTCTGTGCTTAGGTAAGATCAGATTGGCCCTATATATTTTTAAATGCTCTTTTTAATGCATACGTGCTCTGTATTTTCTGTTGTGCTCAAGATACTGGTTTTGAACTCTTTACTTCCACTTTGAGATAGATGATGGCGGAGGAAATATCAGTTTGTTTTGCCTTAAATGTGTGTTATTCCTTTCATTCCAAGACTCTAAGTTTTATGGAGATTAATAGGAAAATTCTCCTGACACGCTGTGCAGTTGGGTGCTACTGCCAGAGCCTTGCCCTCCTCTCATTTTAGTGCATCATCACTTACAGGTTTTCTGACATCTGGTGGCTGGCATATTTTGAGATATTTCAAAATTCCCCATGAATCATTTTATTTGCTTCCCTATTGTTTTGAATTTACCATCTTGTCAAGATACGCTAACATTTAAGCTGTCTTTCAATTTATACTATTAAGCCATAAAGAAAACCATCAAATACAACAACAAAAAGTGGATCGTTTTTATCTTCAGCTTCTGTGTTTTGCTGATATATTAGCTTACAAGCTATACCAGTCAAGACGTGACCTTTTTCTTTCTTTGTGCTTATTAAATGCAATAAATAATAAAAGTTCGTGAACCCTCAAAGATAATTCTACTACCAGTAATTTTTTTTAATGAATAAACAGTTTTGCTCTAAATGGAGGGACACTGATAACAGGAAATGTATTCTGCATGTGAGGAAGTTTTGGACCAGTTTTAGGTATTTGATCCGCTTAACCTGTCTTCTCCCAATCAAGGAAAACTGTGATAAAAATTGGAAAACAATTTATTTGTTTCCAATTCCTGCATCTTTATTTTCATCTCCACCTTGCATCTTTGTTCTCTCTGAATTTTAAGCCTTCACACCTTGTCTTGTGTTAATTGCTCCTAAAAAAATCTCTCTTTATTGAAGGAATTGCAAATCTAATCTGCCATAGCTGCTAATTAAACCACAGCGGACTTTTGCTGTTATAGATTTGTGTTAGAAATAAGTGTTTCCCTCTTTGATTTTATTCCCTCTCTTCAAAAGAAAGTATGGATTAGTTCTTGCAGAAGCACATTTCAGCTGCAAAATGCTATAGAATAATTTTACATTACAAATTATTTCAGGTGAAAAGTATCTTCAAAGTAAAGCTGTAACAATGATTTGGAAGGGGTTTAACAACTGAGCCACCTGGAGCAGGTCAGGTACAAAGAGAACAGTCACTGCATAGCAAGTGTTGCATTCAGGTTTGTGAAATGTATTTTGGGGATGGCTGTGAAGATTGGACCCTGGTTGTTCTTGTATGTACTGTGGGTAACAGCACCGTACGTTTCTCCACGTATACAGGCTTTAAGACTGCAGCCGTGCTCTGAAGTCCATGTCTACAAACCCCAACTGTCCCCGGCGCTTGACCAAGGGTGATTGTAAATGTCTATATACTCAAAATGTCCCCCAGATGTTAGGCTGGGCAAGTGGTAGTTCGGTTGTACATTTTTATATGTACAAAACATGCATGGGATGTTGTAGCTTTTATCAAAGCTGGTATTTTCTCAGCCCTGCTGAGATTCCAGGGCCATTTCTGATTAAAGCATGGAATGCCCGTGTAAAGACCATGGGTAGATATCATGTGGGCTGGTTTAAAGTTTAGGATCAAAGAAAGAGGCAGCTAAAGCCACATGTTTTATAATTAGGTGGTGCAACAAGACTTTTAATTTTTTCACATGGTCATTTGGGTCTCGGAACAATTGTCCCGTGGTTGTGTTCCTCCGGCTTTTTTACATTGTCTTCATTTTGGTAAGAGTTAAAACTTTCTTTAAAGAAAAATTTCTTTATTTTTATGGTTTCATGTACTCTACTTTCTTTTATTAGGGTTTCTGTTCCAAGTGAGATGTTGAGAGACAAATCAGTATTAGAATATTTATTTGAACTTTGGGGTCTGAGTTGAAAAGAAGTCTTGGTCTGATTACTAGTGGTTTTACAAAATCAAAACCTGGCATGGGTTTTACTTGTTACTAATATTGATCTGTGGAAGCGTTTGGGTTTTTTCCAAGCTGTGACCTGTAGTTTGTGAGCTCTTTGTGGTCTGATAGCCGTTACTCACATTGTGTTTTTCTATCACAATTTTCCATTCACATATCTATTATTATGTAGAGAAAATTTGTACCACTGTTGTAACAAACTTTGACCGTGATTTTTTTCTTTCTCTACATTTTTTGCTGATAAATATATTATATAATTAACTTATTTGGTGTATATAATATATATCTTAAGTAGCTGTTTTGAACTTCGCCTTTCATCTCTACTGATTGATACAAAATGAGATCTAAGTTTTTCAAGTGACTCTGAAGGTGTATGAAGGAAGAACCACTGGTAAAGAGATTGATCATTGCAGTGATAGCACTAATTAATTTCTCAGATGGGAAAGGCACTACTGAGGTCAGTTAGCAAGGAGGAGTTTGTTGCAGCACATTAGCTGCAGAGGGCAAGTTTGTACCATACTATTTTGAGGAGGCCTCTTGATGAAACTTCTTATTTCTTACTTGAGGATCAGGAGAAAATTTGTTTAGCTAAAATGGTTACTAGCAAGTAGCTCATAATTTTGCTACTTTTGTCACTGAAATGGTGTGGAGCTGCTTCAGCTCACAAATACAAACTTCTATTTTGAGGAATCTAAGAAGTGTCTGTGAACAAAAATGTTAAGTGGGATAATATTTCTTTCCATTATTCTACCAATCTTTCACCCCAAAGTCACCTGCCAGCTAAGTTTTTCTCTTCACCTATCCCCTAATCAAGAAGTTACGTTGATTAGAAGTGCAGGAGAACTGAGGCAGGATCCTGCAGCCCTTCCACACCGACAAGGGTAGGTTGCCCGTCAATAAACGCTGAACCATGCAGCTCTGCTAATGAGCTCTTTTGGCTCGGATTTAAAGCCAGGGTTTTAAACGTATCTGGACTTTACAAGGATCTCGTGGCAACGCAAGTGCCTTTTGGAAGACCTGTGATATTAACCCCTATGTCCTAGCAACATATTTCATTGCAATTTTAATGCACAACAAATTTTGTCCATACTTTCTAAATTTCTCTTATGAAAATTTATCAAAATTCACCTCAGAGGTAGTCTCATTTTAGAGATGCATTGATTTATCTCACATTTTGTATGTTGGAAAGCTCTTCTGCAACCTTTGGGATGAAAATCTCTTAGGACATGGAAAGAAGATTTTGCTGTTTCTTTCCATGCTTTCAACTCCCTTGACTTCAGTTGGCTTTATAGGCGAGGCACAGGTTACTGATAAACATCTGTGCAACCTGCAACTGCTTGAAAAATAAGGGTTCATATCTTTTCATGTGCGTTAGTCTTCATTCCTTACATACACATACTCTGATTTTCCATGAAATTTGTCAGTAAAATGTATGCATAATTTCTTGCTTAATTGGCAAGCAGAGTTAATGGGAACACATGCACTAACGGTGTTGCTGTGGGTAAAAAATAAAAAGCTGTTTGTGTGCATCCAAAGGAACTGGACACACAAATGAGGTACCTTATCATGTGCCAGTATTGCACCCTCATTTGGATGCCTTCCAGGTTTCAAATGAGATGCACAATGTCTGGAAATCAGCTCTTTACAGGTGAAATTTGAATATCTACTGCCCTATAGTCACAGGTGTTTGTAGTGACACACATTTATTTCAACTCAGAATAAAGTAAATAAGATGACTGAATGTGCTGAAAACATAATGTGAAAAATATTTTAATGAAAAATGGGATTTTAAAAAGCTGGTTTTGTCAGCTTCCCGGGCAACTGGAATATGAAATGGTCTAACATCTACATTTGTTAGGTGAGATTAAGAGCAGAGCTTGAAATGAAATCAGTATAGATTCCAGAGGACAAAAAGATTATGATGAATGAAAAACGAAGCTGAAGATGCCAGGTAAATAAAATACTTTGAGGAAATAGAGCAAAAATTTGCATTGCTATGGACTTTCTGCCAGGGGATTTTATCTTTTGCTGACTAGTTGTATCCATTGATTATACTTAATGATGGTGGAAAATGCACCATGTTGTTTATTTTGAAGTTTAGCCCAACATCAGTAAGATTAAAACAGCTGCAGGAGTCCAGGAGTAAATAACAGGGATGTAATCAGGTTCTTTGGAAGACTTTGCCTTATCTTCCTTTACCTCCGTGTGTTATCTGGTGCAGGCGAGCCTTTGAGAACTCTGCAGGGAGAGTTATTAATCATAAGAGAACATTTTAACCTCAGTTAGGATATGGGTTTTGCTGGTAAACAATATGATCTGGTGGGTAAAACATAGTGTTGTGGTCAATATGCCTGGCTATTATTCATGACTTCGTCACTGGGTGACCTTACTTCAGACACGCCGTGTCTCCGGGCCTCAGTTTCCTCCTCCATACACTTGTGACACTTGTCTCCACAATAAACCAGAGTGACAGAGGACCTTGCTGTCCAGGAGGTGGTTTTACATTTGTGAGAGAAAGCCGGGGAGGGAGGGGACCGATGGCATGCTTTTTCTTCATGTCATGAAGTAATTTTAAAGAGACAAGAAGATAAAGAGA
The DNA here is from genome assembly GCF_000687285.1 of Phaethon lepturus. Lineage (NCBI taxonomy): Eukaryota > Metazoa > Chordata > Aves > Phaethontiformes > Phaethontidae > Phaethon > Phaethon lepturus. Next base: position 74,386 of record NW_010551440.1, read on the forward strand.
TCCTCGAGAGTTTTTTAACTGGATTTTGATACAGCCATCAGCAACCCCCAGATTTGGGATAGGAGAGAAACCTGATAGTTCAAAGTTCAGGGTTCTCCTGAATTGCAGCTTCAATTGCAGCACAAATTAAGTTGCTTACCCATTTTCACCTGAATTTTTCATATAAATCTATTTTGATCGCTAGTTTCTTGATTACAAAAGCTGACACCGTCCTTCAGCAAGCCATCATGATCTCAGATTTGCCAACTATTGCATGGCCGGCTTCCTAATGGGGGCACTAGTCCCGGGACTTGATCCTCGCAGAG
>NW_010551441.1:0-30329 GCF_000687285.1 Phaethon lepturus
GCGATGGAGGGAAGCGGAGACAGCCGAGGGATGCGGAGTCGCCATGTTTTACCTCAGGATGACGGCGGGCAGGGCCGGAGCGGGGCTTTTCTCTGTCACAGAGGTGCTCCCGCCATAGAGGGAGCGGAGCTGCGGGCTCGCAGTGGGCGCTGTCTCGCCATAGTTGGGCGGGAAAGCCCACAGGCGAGTGGTTTCTTAGGAAAAAACCCAAACCCAACACCAACTCTTAGAGAAACAGCCAAGGAAGTGTCCTGGGCTGCAGGTGATACCTTCTCCCATGGATCCGGAACCATTCCTGTATATTCCCCTGTGCAGTTTTGAAGTTCAGCAGCGTACTTGGTTTTGTCAGGAAATAACTTGCGCTTTCAAAACTTTCCCTATACTGTTCCTCGTGCAGGAGCAAACATTAAGCTCGCATGCAAGAGAAACTGTTTCTGGAAAATAAAAACTTTTTTAAACAGGTGAGTTTAAAGCAAAACAATGCGGACCAGTGCAGTATTCATACATGCATGTAGAAAGGTTGTTAGTAGATCTCAGACTAACGACAGGGAATAAAACTCTCAGGATTATGACAATTTTGTGTTTGTGTTGATTTCAGGGGAGAAAAAAAAAGTAAAATGTTTGTATTCTTTTTAGCTTGGGCATGCAAGCTCCACCGAATTGTTAATTTAGTTTGAAGTAATAGTTTTAACAAACAGTCATAGTTTTAACAAATTATTTTTGAAAAGATAATACCTTTTAGTAGTATTTCTGGAATAAAGTCTTACTATTTTCAAATAATTTTATAGTCCAATGTTGTCATGTTTCTTACATCTTATTTACAATTTTGAAAAGATGTAAGAAAAAACAGTTTTGAAAAGCTGCTTCCAGCCTTAGTTGGATCATTGCAAGTGAACAAAAAGCTTCAGAGTGGACAAAGAATCTCCACAGGACAACTGAAAGGTCCTGAGTCTTTTACTGTCAAATGATGAAGGCAAATAGATAACTTCCAAATGGGTAAAGTTTTAAATCTGCTACCGGTATACATCTACTTGGTCAAGATGTTAAAAGAGGAGACTTAAGAAGTTTAATTCCAGAGAAAGAAAAATAGGAATGTTTGCTAAATGATTGCTCAAAAATATTAAGATAATTGTAATGTTCTTCCATATATTCAAATTTCTAAACATTTCACTGGAAATATTCCAGAACATTTTGTTATCTCCTGCCTCCAAGGACACAGCAAATGTCCTACTGTTATATTAAAAAACACAGACCCACAAATTGGTGATATATAGGAGTTGTATTAAAATATAATTTTTAAAAGGTGTAAAATGGCATATTCTTTAAAAGTAGCATGCAAAAACAAGTAAAGATTTTTGTGGGAATGCTTCCAAATGTGAGTCTAAGCTTGGGCTTTTGACATAGAACTAGTGATACGCTTGCCTTGGTTTTTCCTCTGTTTCAGGTCTCCAGAAGCAGTGTTAATTTGCTGCTCGAGCTCAGTTGCTGAGTTCAATGTGCTTTTGTTTCAAAAGCTGTTACTCAACATGGAGCCAAAGTGGGAGCCACATGATGTTGTTTTAAAACTTGCATAGTTACCAAAAACATATTTTTACAGCAGCTTGGAATATGAAAGAACTTTTCACTGCAATATGAAACCTCCTGTTACCTATACACATAATTCATCGCGGTTGTCTGGCAGCTGTGAGGTGGCAAAATGGTAGGTGCAGGAACCTTACAGATGGTGGGAAGCAGAGGGCTGAAGCAGTGAGGAGTAGCACGTGTTGCATCTTTCCAACAACTCTCTTACCCAGAGTGTGACCAAAGTAGGGACTGCGATGAAAATTCAAGCTAAATAGAGGAGAGGAACTGTGATCTTCTGTTTAGGACCCAGGTTTAGTGCTGTGGACTTGGGACTTGCCTGTTCTGGGAGGAATTGTTTTCCTCTTAGTGTGTTAAGTGGATAAAATATTCCTGCAGTAGCCAGTACAGAAAAGCAGGCAGCTCCCAGTTCAGAGCAGTTTGAGCCAGGCAGTCCAGACACCCTCCCTTACAGCTGGTGCTAGTTTTCTGGTATTTTTCAAGAAAATATTCAGTAGCCCAGGATGCCCTGTGTTGTGTGCTACAAAGGTGAGAGGTGATCATCTCGAACATTCTTGCTTGCCATTGTGCAAGCTGAAATTAGGAGCGTTTTCAGTCGTAGCAGCATAGGCCTGGAAGGGACCTAGCGCAACACCTTGCACTGAGGCACCCATTCCTAGCAACTGTCTTCTCAAAGCTGTTTCCTTCCTGCTTTCCTCAAAGATGCTATTTTAAATTGTCTTTTTATCACACTTTTTGTTCTCCACCTTTCCCTCTACAACTTTCAGAAAGGATAGCAATCACGACTGGAGTTTTGCAGAATATATTTTAAATATGAGGACTAACCCTGGAAATACTCTGTGTTGCCAAATCTAACTTCTTTCATGATGCTGTATAAAATACTCTATTGGTTCCTTTTTCCTGATTGTGTTAATTCTACTGTGGATCTTCCCTGAATTTAAGGATGTTTTAGGAGCCTCGATTCAGTCAGATGAAATCCTACAATATGACGAAGGTTGTAGTAATTGTTGTGGGGATGTAGCCTGATTTAGGTAAATGCTGTTTTCCATACGAATAAGACAAGATATTACAGGTAATTAGAGCACTTCTGTTTTGCCTTCCCTTTACTACAAATACCTATGCAACAAGTCTAGAGCAAAACCCACTTGCACTAGCTATATAAATCTAAATATAGCATCATAGCCTAGTGCGTAGCATGATAGAAAATAGCATTACAAGTCTAAGATTTCTCTAAATACAGAACGTGGTATGTGATCGGAAGTTTCAGCTGTTTCCAACATGCCTTGGGAGGTATTAGAATGCCAGGATATTTCATGACAGAAAAGTTCAGCCTCTTTTTCCCAGGCAAAGTTGTTGCATTGAACAGTGGCTCTGAAGTTCTCCCTGTGGATAAACAGGTGCTTTCTGTATGCCAGTAATCCTAGACAATTCTTTTAATCTCGATCTGACAGCTGATACTTTGAGAATCTGTCCTATTTGCTCATAACATTTTTCCATAGATGTGAGTGAGCAGATGCTAGACACTTTTATATCTGTTCGTCTGCTCTGGTGTAAGTGCTCATTAGACAAAGTCAGAATCTGTGGGGTTTTTAGCAATATTGGCACAGAAAGGTAGCATATTATAGAGTATCTTTTAACACCTGTTGCCAAGTGACAGTGCACGTTTTTAAATGTCAACAAGGCTAGGGTGAAAATGCAGGTCACATGTTAAGAAAATAATGTCTACTCTAGTTCAATCTATGTAAATGAAAGACAAATCAGAGAAGTGTTTCCAGGCAGTTAACAGACTTTACACTAAAAGTGTGTTTCGTTGAACAGTAAGCCTAGGATTGGTAATGTGCACTGTACTATTTCAGAGCCTGAACTAGTCAAAAGGTAGGAGGATGCTATTTTTCAAAGGTGGGGCTTAATCACTGCTAGCGTTTTTCCTTTGATAACTCTACACAGAAGTTTTTGGAGTTACATTACAATATCAAAAGATTTGAAGACTTCCTGTGAGGTTTTTGCCATGTTAATCTAAGCGTTTTAAAAGCAGAGGAGAAAGCAACTGCTAAGTACGTGTCCAGCAAAAAAAGTGCTTAGTCCTTCAATGCAAACTTACACACTTCTGGTACTATTCTAGTGGCTTAAACAATACAAACCACACCTGGGTTTTTTGTCTTAGGATTTTAATGTCCTAGGAGAAGGGTTATTTTCTTGTTTTGGATCAGTCATTATAAGGTTTTCTCAAAGATTAATGGATTTTTTTGAGTCTTATGTAAAGAATTGACTGTGGAAATTAAGAAATGAAAAATGAGACCAAAATGATCAATCCATTCAGAGTGAGACCAGAACTCAACTGTTCAGTCAGTCAGTCAGCTTGTGTTACTGATGGGTTACAGCTTCAGTGGGCTGTAATGGATGTGGTCCCTTGCTTTCTGGAGTACTGGGGGAGAACGGGCATTTTGGAGTAGAGGGCGTTAGGTTACAAAACTGTGGGATGTCAAGCTTTAATAATTTTAGTGCTCTCAGGAAAATGATTCACTATAATAATACTAAACAGGGTAGATCTGGTTTTTGTAGTTTTACCTGACGATGACTTATTGGATTCTCATGTGACCTGTGGAAATTGGGCCCCTTAGCTGAAGCAAAGTAGTTAGTTACATTTTTCCTAAAAACATTTTTTTTCCTCCCATCTTTTACTTGGGGGATATAAATTAAACAGCAGCTAATCCATTTTGTTTTACAGATTTAGTAATCCTACCAGTTCTTCCATCATCTTTAAAGTTCTCTGCAAAAACAGAGTAGAGATGATTTTTTCTGAAGGTTGGGAGCAAATTTTTTCTTAAGTAACAAGGAACAGAGATGACTAGACTGACGTTATACTGTCCCTTCCTTTGTAAGTTACTTCTAGAGACAGTTTAAGGAAGCTTTTAGGGATCTGATTTATTCAAGGATGATACTTTAGAGCTTTTCAGCCTTTGCATTTCAGGATCTTCATTTTGTCAATCTCCTGGTCTTATACACCCTCCTATTTGTATCTCAGGAGCTCCAGACTATGAACCAAAATGTGGCTGGCCCCATGGAGTCCAAATGGATCAGGATGGTAACTTGATTGTGGTGGACTCTTACTCAGGCCTGTACAAAGTCAGTCCAAGGACAGGAGAGAAAACCCTCCTGCTATCAGGTGAAAAAGGTGATACTACAGTTAGTGGGGAAGTAGGTTGGTCTTGGGTTTGGTCCTCATGCTTATGTGTAAAGTGGAAGATCATGGCACTTTAAGCAGTTGAGATCCGTACTAGTGAGTGTGGGGACTGGGGCTGACTGAAAGCCTGCTGGCTTTATATTTTTAAGATTTCTTTCAAAAATAGAAGAAAACAAAAGCAATTATATTTGTCAGGCACTTTTGGTTTGGTATGTGTTATGTTGAGCTGCAACCTGAACACATTTCCCTGCAAATGAAAGTAATTTGGGGCTTGGACTTTAGCTTGGGACAAATTAAGGATAGTGATAGCATTAGCTATGAGATTTGGGACTGCAGTGTCTGAAATCTTAAGCTTATGTGGATCTGAATAATTTTGAATGCTTGGTGGTTTTTGCTTATATTAATCAGTAGTCATTTTTATTAACCAGGTGTGGATGGGCTGCCTTTCAAATTCCTAAGTGGATTAGAAATATCAAAGAAAAAATGGATTTATTTTACAGATTCAAGTAGCAAGTGGGAAAGACGACATCACAAATATGAGGTGAGATGAGGTAGTCTTTGCAGCCATTTGCTCAGGCAGGTTAAGTGTTAATTTTTGTGCTGGCAGCACTGTGTATTAGGCTGCAGAAGAGACAGAGTTTGTTTCGATTATGCTTGTGTGTTTCAGCCAAGCATGCTATGAGCGCAGCCTGTTCGAGCTCTGAGGCAGAGGATGGGCTGTGCTATTCTGTAGCTGCTCTTCTGGGCGGGGGGGGGAGAAACCTCCGGGTATGACTACCCCAAAAAAATCATTACGTGATACACCAAAGTCTGGATTTTTTCAGCACGTTAGTTTCTCCCTGGTGTCTGTCTATAAGCGTGCTCTTATACCACAGTAAATGCAAGGTAGCAAATTGCTGGTGTACTTGGGGGTATCTTTTCTGTCTAGTCATAGCCTTTGAGTAAAACTTTATCTAGAACAAACTGTCTGTTTGTAAAGCTGAAATTCAGTGAGGTCACAGACATAAAGTTTACACCGAGTCTTATCTTTACTACTTAAACTGTGGATAAAATTAAGCAAGGAGAAAAAAAATCACATGAAGGGAAATACATTTAATTTAAGGGGTGGGAATCAAGATCCAACTTATTAAAGGGGAAAACCAAAAAGACTAGTTGAAATCTCTTGTGTGTCGCTGTTTCTTAAAGCTATCAATCAGAATTATTGTTTGGCAGTACCTCATCTTTGCCATTTAGTATTTCAGACTGAACAAGGAGTTCCAGTACAAATGACAAACATAAAGGCAGTTTCCTCTTCACCGGGCTTATGTTTATATAATTCAAAGCTGCCTTGCAGATTTTTAGCAGGAGAAACTCAAATTATTTCATATCCGAAGTAAAACGTCAGCTGTTTACTTGCTTTAGCAAAACACTTGTGAATGCTTTCCGATTTGATTTGAAGAAGTTGTAATTCTTCACAGAAGCCTGATAGGCCTCAATATTTTGCTAAAGCAGGAACTGCAGAATAACATATTTTGAATTCTGGGCTTTATAACCCCCATGTTCCTCTGTTTTTGCAAGAATGCTGTGATCAGCCTAGGAAATGACAAACGGAATCCTTTAGTGGTGCGAGCTTCTTATTTTTGTAAAGATGCCATCTGCCATTCTGTAAAGTCTGCTTTTATCTAATTCATGTCAATACAACTTCTGAGTATTTTCTGTTCTAATTGAAACCAGGTATTTTGGTAGCCTAGTTTTTCATTAGATGTACTGATTAAGGTAATGGAAATAAACCGTCTTGGTCGCCTCTTGGCCTATGACCCTGTAACAAGAAGAGGAAGGACAGTGCTCAGTGGCTTGTACATGGCAAATGGGATTGCCCTGTCTCCCCGTGAAGATTACATGTTAATAGCAGAAACCAGCATATGCAGAATCATACAGTATGTTAAACATCATCCTCCACCTAGATATAAAATATTACATGTTAGTTTATACTACATGTTTTTAATCAATTATTTGTAGACAGGATTTTCATGTTTATATTTTTCTGGTTTTCCTTTTTTAAAAATGTAAACTGAAGATGTGCAGTTAAAACAGGGTTGCTATTGGAAACTTACTTAGTCTAAATTGTCTTTTTTCTATTGCGAGAGTCACAGGCTTTAGATAATTCTAGGTAGAGCTTAACAGTTGCTTTTTCCACTGACAAATGTTTTTTATACCAATTTACTGATATATTGGGCCCTAATTCCCTCAGACTCATTTACAGTTATCCTGATGACTCCATTATTGCAGTTACAACAGACTCCAGAGGACAAGTGTCCTGATTATGATTAGCATAACACCCCATTTTTCCTATTTTAAAGGGAGTCAGTGTTTTAACAGTTTTTTATTTCATGGAAGTTCTAAAGCCAAATTTAATATTACTTTTCATTTAACAGGCAGATTTTGTATGAATAGATTTAAAAAATAGAATGGGGGAGGGTACACATAGAAAGAAGAGTTTTTTGAGCAATCTTCATTACTCAAGTTTAATCCCTCTTTGCATTTACTATTTCCTGCATAGTCCTTTCTGTATTTTGAAAAATCCCTTACACAAATCAAGATGATAGATCCTCCATGCTGTTAAGCTTGCTCTATTTTGCAGCAGCCACTATAACTCATATACAAAATTCCCTTTTTGCAGCTATTGAGTGAGTGGAGCTAATACAGGGGAAAAAAGAAGTTGTGGACAACCTGCCTGGGTATCCAGACAACATCAGATTATCAAACATCATAGGCTTATACAGAGTTGGAATATCTACTACTCACTTTCCTACTTTCTTTTCTCCTTTTCTGGATGCCTCAGGACCATATCCATTCCTGAAGAGATTTATTGCAAAGGTAACTTTAATACTACAGTGTCAACTATGGGTGTCACAAAAATGTTGATTTTTTTAAGTATGAAAGAACTTGTTATTCTTCATCGGGAAATGCAAGAGACAACTGCTTCATCTTTACCAGACAGCATGCTAACACATACTAACTTTGATTTTTCTGGAACATTTGAGGAGTGGTTTCTTTTTTCCATATTAAAACACAGCTGTTTTACTGCTGTGGTAATACTGAGAACCCATTTATAAAGTAGGAAAATCAGTACTGGCAAAAGTAGTCCAGAGTTGCAAGCTCTCAGCCATTTGTAGCAATGTGATATTGTCAAGGCAGGTGAAGAACCCTTTACACAAAATATGAGGGTTTTGCTATAGGAATCAAACTCTGCAAAGGTGTTCTTGCCAAGGAAGAGTCACAGAGCTGGTTACAATCAACCATGCTACTTTTTCTAGGAACCATGCTGCCTTTTCCTTAGACCTTGCACAAGAAACACACTGAAGTGGGTGATTCAGTGGTGTTCCATCAAGTCCTCCTTATTCCCGTTTTTAGAAAATGGGGCTTTTGGCTGTTTGGAATAAATTCAAACACACCTTCTTGAGCAAGCAGGCACTGACTGTACTTTAAGATTAGCAAGTGATTACTGGACTGCCAGCTTTAGACACAGTCTGGTGGATATTATCAAAAGGCCAAGTGACAGCTGAACCCAACTAGAGCAACATCTGGAAAGGAAGAGATTAGCATTGCCTTTTCTTTCTAATCATACACTTCCCCCCACACCCTTGAATGAAGTGGTAACACTGTGTGTTTCTTTTTCTAAAACAGGTGACTCCTTTATCATTCTACAGCATTTTTCTTCACAAACATGGCTTATTCTTAGAAATTAACAACAAAGGAGACAGTGTGGCAAGCTTCCACAACCCTGACGGTAGCATCACTTGGGCTGTCGGTGGCATCTTTGAGCACAATGGGAAGGTGGATCTAGGCACTACAGAGCTGCCTTTTCTCATGGTGCTACAGTAAATTTTATAGTTTTCATAAGCTGGAGCATCAAAAGGAGAACAGCAGTGTTGTTTCAACCAGCCATTAAATATTTTTCTCTACTTCATGGAGGACTGCTACATCACTGAAGGAGAAACAAAACTGGTACCACATGGTTAAGCAGAAATGAAAACACAATGCAGAAGCACTTTTTTTAGAAGCTTATGAAAGCCTCAGACTTAAATAGGTTAAAGGTACCAAATCACTTTGCTCTATAGTTCAGAGAAGAGTTATGTATATGTTTTTAAACAGTTGCACAGAATCATCCAAGGAATTCAACCCCGTAACAGGGATTGAGGTAAGTAGCACATATCTTATTGTTCCTCAGTTCCCATTTTAGAAACAGCCTTATGTAGGATTTTATTCTTCCTCTTTCTCAGAAGCAGAAAGAACATGCTGCTTTTAATTATGAACACCAGTTTTTCCATTGTCTCTTTTGTTAAAGTTCCATCTATTCAACTATAAGTTTCCAAGGAAATATGAGCATGTACAAGCTTGCATGTGAATTTTTTCTCTCTCAGCTCAGTGTTTTTTCCTGGTGCAAAGTACTCAGGTGTTGTCTTGCTAGATGCTGCACATAAGGTTCTCTGTGACCACAGACCAGTCCACTAGTGGCCACTGGTATGTAGGGCAGTAAGCAAAGAATGGGCTTATAAACCAGAAAGTCAGTCTTTAGAAGTGCACCAGCTTGATCCTTTGGAAAGGTTTTAACTGAAGTTCAATAACAGAAAGATAGAAAGTTTGATAGGCAGTTTATTTTTTCTTTCCCCAAAGTGCAGCAGTGAACAGGGTCCTCTGGAAGGGCACTTTCTAAACAAACGTTCAAAACAGCAGAAGTATGCTCACAACATGCTACAGCAAAGTATGCTCACATACAGAGAGAGAGTAATACAAATAAATTTCATTTTAATTGAATCACAATAAATGACAGCTGTTTCATTATGATGAAATATTGTATTTAGCTTGTAGAATCAGTCTTAAATTTAACTTGATTGATTATACCTGCTTTGGGTGAGTGTGGTTGCATGTATGTGTCCCCATTACAACTTTATTCCTCAAAATGAAGCAGCCCAATTTACTGGGCCTAGACCATGTAAGCATGTACTAGGTGTATTCCCTTATGCGGAAGTGGTGACACTGAATGGTTTTTGGTTTAGGATAATGTAATAAAGTTATTAACTATATTTCTCCCTGTATAATACCTACTTTACCAGATGTGGTCATTAAAATTCACATCTCTGCTTTTGATAATAGTGATTAAAAAAAATAATTAAAAAAATCCCATTTTACCTAAACCCAACTCTCTACTGGTAAGGCCCTTTCATTTGACACGAATGCCTTTAGTAACAAGGTACAGGTACAGCCATAGTCAAATAGCATATGAAATGGAATATCCAGGAAGACCATTTAGTTTTAAAATTACTTAGTTGGAAATTAGATCTGGATAAGAGCCAAAGTTCCTTCACAGTATTTTTTTTTAAATCATCAAGGATAAGAATTAACACTGTTCATTCAAAGCTGTAAAAATACTCAGAATTAACTGCTTCATGGAACTAGACACCAGACACATGACAACAAACTCCTCCAGATGTAATGGAGGGCAGGCAGCTGCTGGTTCCTGTTCCTTCTTCAGCCACATGCTTTTACTGAATGGTTCTTTAAGTGTTTATCAAAAGTGGGAGTGAAGCAGATAGATACCCAAAAAGAGAATAGCAGTGCAGGAAAGTAAGTAAGGACTGACTAATTTAATTCTGAATTTCAATTCAATGCACCATTCACTACCTATGACAGATTTCAGGTATTGTGTGGTTCTCTGGCCATGTGTGAAGTTATTGAGCCTGGTTACAGACAAAATGCTGTAGAGGTATGCACAGGTAGAAAGAGTGTTAATTTGGGTAAAACACCCAGTCATACTGAATAATCTATATCAGTTCTGTCAAATTCCATGTTAGTTATTAGGCAAAAAGTAAATAATTCAAAAGAAAATTTCCTTGTTACAGCTTAAGAACACTTTAAAAAAAGACAGTGTTACACATCTGTACCCATGATAAAGTTTTTTTTTTTTTCTATTAAGAAGCAACATAACATATGACATGCCCTGGAACTGAACTCAAGCAGAAACATACATATGACCTAGATTTGATAGAACTGTTGAGGGTTTAATGTGCAGCAATCAGTATATTTCACTCTAGCCTCCACCCAGCTACCAAAATAAAGTTTAAATGAAGAACAAGTCTAAGTTGCTAGAATTATCTGAGCAAAACACTACATAAATGAACTTTATGTTTAGCTCAGCATGCAAGAAAACACTTGAGAACCTGGAAACAACTTTGGTTTTGTTTCTAAAGACAAAACAGAGTCTGAAGGATACTGGTGGGCAATACTAAGGCTTGAAAAACAAAGAACAGGATAATGCTACAGTTGTAGTGGAGGAAAAAAAAAGTCCTGAGTATGTGGGAGCACAGCAAGTAGTTTGAGAATCAAAAGCATCTGCATTTATATAGATGCTCCAGCTGAGAAGTTACCTTTCAAGTGATTTTTTTTTGTCTCCAACTATTTGGTCACTCTAGAGATTTGAAACAATGAGTTAGGTTTGAGACAAAAAGCTCTGTAAAATCTAACCTGTAGACCACCACAGAAATTTGCAACTCTAAGCTACATGAAGGACAACAACTGTGCTTCAGAATGAAAAGCAAAGATAAAGAAAGTTCAACTTATCTTACTGTAGCACTGCTTGTATCCAGTCTGTGGATTTATGCACCAGGGTTTGCACCTTCAGAGTTCTGAAAGAATCATACCTTGTTGCCTACTTAATGATTACTTCGTAGAAGGTTTTGTGTGACAGAAGTTGAAATCATCATGCTCTCTATTTGGGTAAAAGATCTGAAATAACTGAAAAACTAAATAGTTGTGCCACAGTTTGTTTGACAAGGGAAAGATTATCTTGCCTGATAACACAGTTCATTTGCCCACAAGCAACACAAACTTGTCTTGCGAAAGACACAAATCAGTGCTTCTAGAAGGTGTTTTGCCAATGAATCTATACAGAAGTTACACACCAACACATGTTTGGATGTTTTTCAAGATTTAGGAAGATACTCAAGTTTGGGTGCAAGTGATGGCTGCACTTCAGAGAAGCCTAATCCGAAGGCTGAAAAGATACCATCACCCTTCCAAAGGGAAGCCAGATGATAACATACTGCAGCCAGACAGCTGACGTCAGTCCTTTGGTGTGAAGGCCACTTACTGCAGGTTCTGAGTAGTTATGTCTCAACCAAAAAGCAACATTCTAAGAAGCACTTAAACTGCCCAAAATAGCCCTCTTAGCCTAACTTCTGGTAAGCAATGATTTATTGTTTAGCTAGTTTGCTCTCAAAGTAATTTACCTTCAAGAATCAAATAACACAAGATGTTAGGCAACTCAAGATATTTGGAGGTTAGAGACACATCAACTTTACTGTGGTGTCCTGGGGCTTGGGGTTTTTTTAATGGATTTTTAGTATTACTTCTGTTCGTATATTAAAACAGACTTAAGAGTTAGCTCAAAACACAGGCACGCTTGTTTGAATACTTGTTAGTCTCAACACTCTTTTGTTTAACTCACTAGGAAGCCTATACTAAACCCTAAGAGGTTTTTCAGTAGTACATAGTAACCCATTCCAGCATTTCAAACCAGAAGGAGGTTGAAATTACATTCTTGTTCGCAAGCTACCAGAGCTGACCTACAGAATTCATTGGTCTCATTTGAAGTGATCTCCTTGAAAAAGACTATTTAGCATATGGATCTTATTCCTGCACAAGACACTTGCTAGTCAGATCCTACAGTTTCGACTAACACCTTTCTACACTATCTTGGGCTAGTTTGCTATTGTCAGTAACAGCTTTGAGCTCAATACAGGAAACCTATAATTAAACATAGCTTTTGAGAAACTCTGTGACACTGAATATGGGTGAGCATTATTGTGCAATAGCACCTGCCTATCTAACCTGACTCAAATATGCATTTTTTGATTTTTAGAACAAAATAAACTGTTCCAATTCATAGGCATAGGTTCACCTCTGTGCCTGTGATATGAAAAGGTACTTGAGAGACAAAGGTGGTAATCAACTATCTGAGCAAGACAGATTAGCTGTGCCTAACGATTTAGTTACAGTTCAGCTGTAAAATATACATATTGCACAAGGCAACCAGCTAAAGACATGGGTTTTTCTTCCACGCAGGGTTTGAATGGCCCATTAGAAGTCTTCCAGCTGTGATCGAGGAGAGTTACAAAGACAGACCCGCTGCAGTCACTGGAGAAACTGGTCAGTGGGAGCTGATTGCAAGCGGCTCTAAAATGCCTTATAAGGACCGTGCAGAAAACCTCCGAGCCCGAACACCATGGTTGCTGAACATAAGTCGTGGGTCAAACCGGTACCTATAGAAAGAAGGAGAGTCTGTGTGAGCTACAGTTAGCCCTCAGTGACCGACACTTCTAGAAATAGCTTATTTCTAGAATAGCTCTGGTACAAAGCTACAAGAATAGTCGCTTTCTTAACAGTATGCAGTAGGGACAATCCCTTGACACATTAAAACAGACAAATTATGACAACATGCAACTAAGGAGTTGATAGTCTCCAAAGAAATAAATACTAGCTACAACAGACCAACAGCATACCAGCATGTACAACATTAAGCATTCAGGAGATGTGCTCCAACAGAAAGCTTTGCTGCCTCAAATTACAAACTTACCTAGCACAACTGCAAGGACATTTTAAAATAGTACTTAAAAAAAAAGGTTCGGTGCAAATGGTGACTGACTGCACTTTGAGGTGAGAAGTGCTATTTACTTACAACAGCTGACTATTATGTACAGCTTAGGTCCTGCAGGAAACACTCTTCGCTAACAGAATCTCCAGGAACAATCAGAGCAAGTATTTGGGAAATTCCCACCTACAGAAACATGCAGAGCTTTTCCTTGCTTGCAGGCAAACCTGAGGTCCCCTGTCTCTGACTACTTGGCACAGCTGTAAGCTTCAGCTATTCTAAGTCAACAATGGCTGACAAGATTAAAGTAGTAGTATTAATACCATCAAGTTACATTTGGTAGGTTAAATTAAAATAGAGATTAAACATTAAAAAAGATAGATGCTTTCTTGATGCTTCTATATTAAACAGCATGTATGTCAGTAATACTATATACCATCACAAATATGCTCTATAAAAGCTTCATTTGAAAAATATATACTTATATTTAAAAGTATTATAATAAATTGAATCAGTGTTTACCCGGGATCAAAGACACCTGGTGTACGGCAAGTTGCTCCTGAACAGGACTGCAGCATCATTAATCGATAGTTCATCTTTTCTAGGATTTCTTGATCAATTGTTTTAGCAATGTTATTGATCTGGTGTGGATCTGCAGTCAAGTTATACACTTCCACAAACACCTGTAGAAGAAAATTCCTACATTGCATTAAGTCCTAAATGCTAATTAACATTTACTCAAACTATTTGGGAAGAACACCTTATGACAGCGAATAGTCTCAAATGTTATTTTCCACTATGCTGCAGCATCCCCACACATAAGCCATATTTAGCCACGTGGCTAAGTGGTCAAAGGCAGCATAAGGTGTAGGTAAAGCTAAAGTTTTGCGATGGTACAGTACTGATGGAGAAGTTTTCACTTCCACCTAAAGTACTCATCTGCTGTGCTGCAGATTTTTTTCTAACACATGAATGGAACTCATGACTGTAAGACCACTGCAAGAGGCCATGGTTAAGCCATCCATCTTTTCATTAGTGGATCTCAAAACACACAATTTCATGACCATCGCATCACCATTACGTGCTCATCAGGTACTTCTAGCTGTCAAATTCAGATGGGTGTCTTGACTACATGTACAGAATACACTGAATACAAGTATGCTATAACCCTAATACAAAAAAGCTTTTTGTGCCCGTGTGTGCTTTGGTAAGGTTCGTCTGGAGGATTTTAGGGCAGAGTTGTTTTTTGATACGTTAAATCTCTAAACCATTCTGTAGGACAAATACTAGCCAAAAATATCTCAAGGATTCAGCTGAGGTTTTGTCTGTGCTAGAGCAGGACACATGACTGCAGATGATGTTGATTAAAACTGGCTGGGTTAGTTGTGTCTAACTTAAAGATGCATCCAGACAGACTGATTGCAAGCTTTCTTGTAAGGTTCACCGCAAGGTTTTAAAAGCCACATTGCTGCATCTTCCCAGTACCGTTAGTCTTAATTTAGCTGACCCAGGTAAGCTGAGTGACCCAGAAATGCCACAGTCATACCTTCTTACTGGAAAAAAAGAATGACATGAAGTGTATTATCAGATCAACTTTGGAGTCTACTTTTATGAAGAAGGCTGCAATGCTCATGTAACTTCATCATAAATTGTCAGAAAGTAGAAAAATGAAGAGCAGGGTCTACTAGTCTGCATCTTGGTCTCCTATACAGTCTTTCTTGCTATCTTACTGCAAAAAACATCTTGTGGGATTTACTCCCCTGCTTTAAGTTTTTTGTTGCAGACTACCAGAAAACTGTTTTGTGTGGTGGCATGGTAACAGGGGATACCTGCCATTTATGCATTTATTGCACATCTGCTGACAACATGGTTTATCAGATCTGTGACCCAGTTTGCCTCAAACCCAACGTGCTTCTGGAGCAACCAGGCACAAACAAAGATCCACCCTGTAACGCACCAGGTTGTGTGCATACAGCAGGTGCTCCACTAGTGGAACTGGAACAGTTTCTGAAAGGGGGGACATTATGTCCCTTATACCCAAACGAGATAAGGTTAGAGACATTTCTCACAGTTGTAACTTAAATACTTGTTTTACCAGGCAAACAAGTGTGCAATAGAAGAGAAACGATCAGCCTGGGACTTCAGTTCCTCCCAAGGAAAAGAGTTGCAGCTGAACACAAGAACAGCAGAGGTACAGTGTAGCAGAAAACACCTGTCTTACAGAAGACTCTGCCACATGGAATTAGGGTAGGACAGGGAACTGAACCCAGTCCCAGCACAGCTCCCCATGAGGCCGTTAAGGGATACCAGAAGGCATTAATCATAGTTTAGGCTAGTGTCCCTTCCTTCCCCCCTCCTCCCTCGCCGCCCTTTTCCTTTTCTTCCCAGAATCCCAGAGTTTCAGTCAAACATTCTCACCAGTAGATAAATACTTCACTGTTTATCCTGCAAGCAACACTAATCTGCTTTTCAGAGTACTTTATGGAAACCTTGAGAGCAGATAAGAGTGCCGACAGTCGCTTGCACAGTTGCAAACAGTTATAACATCTACTAGTCAGAGACTTACCTCCCGGTCATCAAATTCACAGTACTGCAGATCCCAGGAAGTTGACAGCGTCCTTACACAAGCATATGTATTGTTATAGGAATCTTCACAGACACAGTCTGGGAAGCAGTGCTGCGAAGTGAGCAGTGAGCAAGAACTTCAGAGGGAAGGAACTTCAAAAGAAGAAGATGAACTAGCAATCCTTTCTATAGAGTCTATACCAGCTCAAGCCAACCGCAATTAACTGATGAACGCCAGGATCTTAGTCCAACACATGCAAGTCACCACTGGGGATTTTAAGCAAAAACTCAGCTCTTCTAAATATGAGAAAGTGTTGTTAATGACATCACCATGACTCAGGGCATTTTGTTGGCGAAGCTAATGTACATACACTGAGAAGAACAGTGCAACACACTACTAAAGACAACACCGATGGGATGCTTTACTTAAAGCAAACCTTCTTTGATTCAGGAAGTAGCTAGTGACTATAACAGTTAAAGGCAACAACTTGTGCAATGAGGTCACTGGAAGTTTAGAAGGAACATGATGTTGCTGCCACGCACTTTGCCAAGACCACACCTTCCTGCATAGTTCTCCAGCCCTGAGGCCCTACAGATTCCCACTCAAAGGGTGACTGTGTTCTGTACGGTCATTTGGATGCATGAGTTCTGTGTGGCTGGATGTCTCCCCTTGATTCCTAAATGCTGCACAGGACCTACAGAGCTAGCTCCTACTTACCAAGACACTGGGAGCTTAAGTATAGAACTATGTTAGTCCACACAGCACATAGGTTTAATTCAGGAGCTATTTTCTAATATTAACAACTCTTGTCTTGCTTACTGTGACTCCAGGTCCTAGGCCAGGACAGGTAGGATCACTGCCATTGTATCCTTCTCCTTGGTACTCCACCAGGAAGTCTGATCTCCATGTCACATTTTTGTCTCCCCTCTAGGACAAGAGGTTAACATGACTTAGTATCCAGTGCACTGTGAAAAAAGAAATTCTTCATGCCTGGTGCAACACTAACACTGCTTACAAGGCAGTTTGAGTCCTGGTCCCTAGTTTGAGTCAGTGTTAAAATAATATTTAGCCTTAGGTTAGAATGTCTTGTGTAACTGGAAGATGAGGATCTAACTCCAAAAATATCAGTACACTTTCTTGTGAGGATTTAAAGTGCTATCTTCGGTTTCTAAAGAATCATGCAGTGATACCAAATCGGAGTCACACGGCCAGATACGACTATATTTCAGACAAGATCCCTGCAGCAAGGCTGCTTCTCTTTGGTTTATATCAGAGATGGAAAGATACATTTGGTATAAGAAAAGATAAACAGCTTTAAGAAGCAACTAAGTTTTAAGCTGCTCTATTTGTAGATGCATTTTAAAAGATAGAGGGAGAAAGAAGTTTAAAGTTAATATAGAGCACCATTACAGGTACATACAGCAAAACAATGAGTTTCACAGTTTTGACTCCATCAAAGTTTAAACTTTTACCTGCTTCTGTCTAAAGAACAGCTTAAGGTTTGGATACAAGGTTTTAAAAGCAAAGCACTGTTTTAAATCTGGATGATCTCCTACATTTCCAAGTAAGGAAATTTATAGACTAAATTTAATTAAAACTAAAAGGATCAGCTTCAAGCAGCTTTATTTAAACAGGCTTCTGCTCACTTATTGGAAAGGTCAGGTTTACTTATAAGAACACACACATTTTTCCAGAGTTTAGGAGGAAACAATAGTTCAACTCAAAATTGAGGCAAACCAAAGATTTAAGAGCAGTCTGCCTTTCTCCTATGTCTATGCTGAGAAATCTTAAGGAAAAGGGGAGAGAGGATACAAGGTGGAAACAAGACACATCCTTCAAAACAGGAATTATTACAAATGGCAGGATTAGCCAAAGGATGATGCAACTTTCTATTACAAAATGACCACAAAGTTGTAAAGCTTATCAAAATACATCTGCATTTAAACAGCATGCCTACTTTTTTCACTAAGCTATGAACATCTTGTGTGAAAATGCTGTCAAGGGAAGACTCTGGCTTATGAGTCAACCGAGTCTACTGAATGAAGTAGTATTCACTTTGAAGAATAAACCCTGCAAGAATTATTGGTTACTGTCCCTGTCAGTCTACTCACCAACAGCGGCAACAGCGACATCCCATCCATCTGGGTCTTATTCAAGTCATACCCTGCGATATCCAGAATAGTGGGACCCAAATCAATATTTGCAACAAGCATCTGCAGGGTGAGGAAAACTTACTTCAGAAGACCAGAACACAACAGATGTAATGAGACTTCTCTATTGTAAGTGATTGTAATTTTAGGTACACCTAAACACTACTTAATTTCATCTTTATAGGCCAATGGACCCTGTAACGTTCACAAGCAGGGTAGAGTCTTTGGAAAGCAAGCTTCACACTTCATTTATTTCTGTAGCCTGCAATTACTTAAATTTACTGACTCAAGCAAGAGCACACAGCTTTTTAGAATGAGGTCCTTTGCACCTTCTACCACTCCGTATATTTCATTTCACTGCTACATAAATAAGCAGGAGAATAATTTATTACCTAAAGCTGATAATTGTGAAACAATATTAGAAGTAAACCCGTACTCTGATTTCCCTTCTTTCTCACCTTGTTTGTCTGATTTGGTTTTATCCCTGGTCCTCGAACTAGCAATGGAACTTTGATATCAAACTCATACAGCTGCCGTTTGTCTATTGGCAAAGAAAACTGGCCTATACAATAAAAAATGGAAAAAGTTAAATGGCTTCTTGGTTTATATTTTAAGAGTCTAGTTTTACATAATTTCCAGCAACCAATTTTTTTAAGAAGTCAGAAGAGATTCTTAACCTGAACCACATTAACGAAGTGGAGGATAGGAACAAACAACTTCAAAGTATAAGCTGTATCTTAAAAAGTTTAACAGCTTAGATGCTGCAATTTTAGTTGTACAAAATTATATACACAGGGCTTTGCCAGATTTTCGCTGGTGAACTGTCATGGCAACTCTTCCTACAGAACAGAGAGACCCTTCCTCCATTTCTGTCCTCATTTTATGTATACCAGGATACAGCAGCAGAGATTCAGGCTAAAAACCGCAACCAAACAAAACCCAACCAAACAATAAAATCCCCAAACACCCCACACTGCAACTCCAGATTGTTTTGCAACTCAAATCAGTACTTCTCATGTCTACAGTTTTCCACAGCTGCTTTTCCCATTTTCCCGAGTGGTCATGAGGGTGAAATGTTACACAACTCCTGATCTTCTACAAATATTCATCAAGCAGGGAAAATTTTACCAGTGTGGAAGCCATTGTCTGATGTGTAAAAGATGTATGTATTGTCTAATTCTCCATTCAATTCCAGCTTCTTCACTAGTTTTTCTATCAGGTCATCTACTGACAGCAGAGTTTGCCACCTATACAGAAACAAAGTAATTCATATTAGAGCATGAAAAATTTACAGTAATTTTGACCGCAAGTGGGGCATTCGTATTCTGCTTCAAGTCAGTGAACACACGGTAAGTAGATTATTTTGATTGCAAATTCTGAAAACAAATTGCATAGATTACTACGCTGTACTATTTGAGGCTGCAGTTTAAGATAGAGATAGACTGTTTGTCTTCGGTTCTTGTTGATTTTATTCTGTGGTGTCTGAGAAAGACGTCAAAATGCTGATTACTTCTTATCTGGAGACAGTAAAGACCAACTTTGAAGCAACACAGTGGCAAAGAGTTCTCTCCTGCAAGGTCACTTGTTATTAGTTCTTTATATCTAGTTTTTAATATTAAAATACAAGACTGCCGTGAATTTTATTGTCTATATGGGATCCTTTCTGCTTGAAACTACATCAGCTATTTTGTATTACTCATGCAATTATCAGGGCCCATTATTCCTGTGCGTCTAGAGCCTTGAACTGCTACAAGTTATTATTTCCTTTGCCATGGGGTCTGCCATTGAGACAAGTGCCTGCTTCTGATAAGGTGGTAACAAGCCTCCACAAACTAGTATTATGCTGAATTAATTAAATTCAGTTCTTGGATTCTGTTGTCTCCAGGCTTAATGTAAGGTTTTGTTGCATAATTTTACCTTCATGTTCTATAAAGCAAGAGCCTGAAAAAAACTTGACTTTCCACCTCCAAAGTGACAAGCGAATGCCTAATAGCTGCTCAAAACAGAGTTTAACACTTAAATTAATGTTTCTTTCAGAGCTTTAAAAGAAATTATACCTACAGTGTAAACAAATACCTTTCCCTTTCTATTAGAAAGGGGGAACAAGCTGTACCTTCACATTACTCCCCACATATCCTTTTATAAAAAAAGTATCAAGCACGTGCCTCAGCCAGTCAGGTATTCCCACATAAAAAGACCACAGACTGAGAGCCAAGGTTAATAAATCAGGTTAGCTGGCAGATAAATGGATCATATTTGATGTACATCACATAAGAATCTGGAATTCAAGTGAAGTAGAAGGTATGACAACCTGTTGTGCACTGAAAGAGAAGCAGTAGAGACACCGAGCATGACCTTTTTTTTCTTATGATAATAAAAATATTTCTGAAGTCAATGGCAAGTTCCTTTGCAAAAAGTGAACCAGAAGTCAGGTCTGCTGAGACAGATGCCAGAGAACTATTACAGGTAATTTGACATCTACTGTCAGACTTACTACAACCCTTTTAAAAAAAATACCCTTTTTTAAAAACAATAAAAATTCTGAGTAGAAATCTTAAGCACAAAAAAAAAAATACTTACCGCTTTCTATAAGCATCATCAAGAAACTGTATTGAGGAGTTAGTCATTGGAGTCTTTGCTTGTCGAATTAACCAGTGCTTGTTCTAAAGAAAAAGAACAAAAAGATTAGTGTAGGAGAGAAGTACCAGCTTTTATACCTTTCTTAGGCCAATTACAACAGAAATGTTTAGGGTGGAACACCCATGTGATTCCTGTGAAATATCCAGGCAATGCTATCAAACAGATCTGACTCCAGTTTCCCCTTTTGGTTCATGTAAAATCTAAGTTGCAAGAGTTGAATATATCACAACTTCATTATGCTCAGCCCTTAGTGAGAAGAAAATAGCTGTGAATATTTTCAGAGTAGTTCAGGGAAGAAATTTGTGAAAGGAGCCAGGCAAGGCTCTCCCAGATATGAAAGTCAGATAGCCTGAGGCAGGTCTGATGGAGAAAAATATGAAGGATTGAGCAGCACTGTAAGATTGCACTTGTTTGTCAAAGTGAGGTTCTTTTGGGACCTAGATTTGTGAGGGTCCTGACATAGGTAGAAGTGAGGAAAAACTCCTGCATCAAAAGCAACTAGGACTACCCAATTTATGGACTTGTGAGGACAAAGAGCTGTAATGGTGCCACTATCAGATTCTTGGTAGCCTTATGAATTCAGGGCTGGAGACTACTGTGGGGAGCATTACCTTTCTATCTGGATTTTTTTTTTTTACTCTTGAACAAGAGCGTTTATTTTGCTGAAGTGTTAATGATTCTTCTAGCCACATCCCCAACTTTCCGGAACAGCCTCTCTCAGCCATCCCCTATATTAATGGGGATGACCCAACTCCTATGACAAGTGATACTCCCACATCCTGAAGCACCAGTCTGAACTGGGTCAGTTGCTGTACAAAGACACGGGAAGGTCTGTTGTGAAGAACCTGAAGGCTAGTATTAGTGGGGAGCAGAATAAAGGAGAAAGTCATGTCAATGCAGCTTTACACTTTTTCATTTAATAGGTCAGAGATGACCCTCTCACCACTCTCAGCTTCAGCCTGTATTTAGTTGGTCACTCCTCTCCGTAGAACCTCTCATTTATGCAATTTCCCTCTTGTCACAAGCGAATGACTCTGAACAGGCTCAGGCTTAAGGGACTCACAATGAAGTGACTCATATCTCCTGCAATTATTCAGTTCTCCTGTTTTCTGTTCTTGTAGACTGAAGGGAAGATTTTTGGCATGGAGACTGAGTACCGTGTCCAGTTTATTTTAATTCAGTTGTATTCAGATCTCTCTTTTATGGCAGAGACACTAAGTCTATCTCAGCAAGAAAACTCACAGGATAATCAAGACCAAACACCTAGGACTTATATGTTGGTTGGAAGACATCACAAACTCCATCACTGACTCAGCAGAAGTTCTACAGAGAACAAAGAAGCTGGCCATGTCACCTGTGCACCAGCCACCTTTCACAGGAGGTGGGCTCAGGAGAGGGCCTTCCATAAGGCACAGCCCTGCTGGGTAACTGAGACAAGTCAGTCACCTATTGCAGGAGAATCTTCCTCTTCTCTGGAGTATTTTGTTCTTTCTACCTTTCTCTAAATTTTCATGAACTTCTCAAAACACCTAAACATCTTTGTGGATTTCAGTAAACTTCATACTCAGAGTCCTCAAATCTGCTTCCTTGTCAGTCCCTGTCAAGTCTCCTTCACCAGTTACATACAAAGCTGTCCACCAATCCTGCTGCCACCTTATGTCGCATTCCCAAAGAAAGTTTAGGAGTCCTTGAGACCACATACCATATCTTGCCAGCAGAATCTGAACTCAGCTGTGCTCCAATTTTGCAGGAAAAACACTGCATGCAAGAGAATTACCCAACACATATCTTAATCAGCTTCTCTCTCAGAAGGGCTTAGCTAAACCACTCATCTGGGCTATCAATAGTCCTCCTTGGGATACTGGACAGCTACCTATCACTTGCTATAGTTCATAGCTGAGGATCCCAAGTAGAAATCAAAGTGCACACCACCGGCCAGAGTCTGACAACAACTTAACTCCTGTTTTTCATGCAGAGATTCTGCATAGATAGCAGAATCCTTTTAGCACCCCTTGCCCACATGCTGTATAAGGAAGCTAGGCAACGTTAATTTAGGAATCAAGACTGTACAATGCAAGACTGTCTACCAAGCATTACAACATCAATGACTTGAGCGTCTGAGCCTATGTACATGTTTATTGCTATTGCAGGAATTGTGCTTGTCCTAGAAAACAGTGAAGCTCAGAGAAGAGTTAGGCTTCAAGACCACAATGCTGCTGATTACAGAAATGCACACTGTTAATTTAACATTGTTAACAACTGTTAATTTAATGATTGTAGCTATTTTGTTTCTAGGAAGACTGGTAATGCTAGTCTGTTCCTACTGTGAAACCTAGTAAAATTGCTGCATCCACAGATACTAAATACAAAACATTAAGCAAGTCTGTTATTTTGTTTTATATTATATAGGCATATGCAGAGCTTCTGCTTTTGCTCCACATAAGTGAACTCCCATGCTGTATTTTTTGTCTAACTGATGACTTTGCTGGTCAAGTTTTCTGGCTCACTATTTTAAAAGCATTCAGTTATTCCAGTAATGAAGTCTAAGACAAAGTTAGGGACCCTTTTCTGGAGCAAGAAGAAAAAAGGTCCGATTCTCACTCCCCAGTTCAATGCTTAACAGGTTGGGCTGAAGTATTCGTTACTGCTTGCAGCCCTTTCCTCCCCTTTCATTCATGTGTTTATACCATGCTGATAAGCACATGGTCATTTTGCGAGCTACAATGCTCAGCTAAAAACCAAGTTTCACCCTGTACTACACAAGTCACAGTGACCTTAGAAGAGGTATCACTGGGCTCCAGATAGGCATTTAGGCAATAGTATCTCTTAAGATTAGGAGCAAATCTTGAAGTGAGTCAGTTGAATGCTGAACAGTAGCGAGTTTTAAACTAATTGAATCAAAACCACAAGACCTCCGTAAGTTAAATGTCTCACCAGATTAACTGTTTGCGACTTTCACTTACTGGCAGAGTAAGTAGCAGCGGATTAGTCTGAGCTAGACCGTATTTGGCCAAGTTTACTGGCAGTGGAAGGTACTGCCCTGTCACAAGGACGTCTGCAAGTTTGTACCATTAGGCTCAGCAATTCTGGTTACAGGTCATTTCAACAAATGAAAGGCAAGTTCTCAAAGTCCTTTGTGACCCTGGGCCCTGTCGTTCATGATTTCATGATGCCCTCTGGTTAGCCTGATATGCTCGACAGCTAGGGGCAGCTTTGTCAGAAGCTCAGGTAATGGGCTACCCACCCATGTGAGCAGATTTGTACAGGAAGACAGGGCTCTCACCATTCCTCACCTGAGCCTTTGTGTAGCACACTACCTACGTGTCCTCCTGAACATACCAAGAGCAATGAAAGAACATTTTAAGAACTTCAGAAAAGTCTGGAAATTGGACAAAGAATTAACTTTTTTTCCATTTAACAATCATAATTCCATTGTACTGCCCTATCATTTTTGCCACTACTTTTTCTTTATTCACAAAACATTGGTATGCAAAAATCTCAAAGTCACAATAAACATATCTTACCCTGAAAGGCTGGTTAACACAACTAAATAACCAGTAGTCACAGTATTAGCCTATTCTTCTCACTGTTTAAACTTAATATGCAAGTCAGGGTCATTGCCTACTGCTCTCCTAAGCTAGTAAATCTATGCAGATTCTTGCTAGTTAGCTTACCTTGCCATGAATATTAAAATTGCTGTTCCTTGGTGCACTGACATTCTGAAAACTCTTTGTATACTGTGGAGCAGCTGTCCAAGGGGAGTGCGGTGCTGGGGTCGAGATCATCATAAAGAAGGGTTCAAAATTAGATTTATACTCCAAAAAGTCCAATGACATGTTGGCCTGTGAACAGTTTTGTTGGAGAAGAAAAGTCATACCCCCAGAGGAAAACAGCAAGTATTCGAAAAATCCAAACTAGACATTCATAACTTATTTCTAGCTTGGTAGTACTGGGAACATTTAAACTATTTCAGTAACTTATTGCTTGCTCATCTACAAGTGTCCAGAAAAGCAGCTCATGATAAAAAAAACACACAAGTGTTCATGTCAAACAAATCATTTGTCCCTCATCTCTGAACTGCTTTCTACTTCAGAACTTTGCATTATTTAGACCTGGAAAGCACATAAAAAAATTTGTGCTTATTCCAAGTATCAACAAAATCCTCCTAAACTCTGCTTTCGAGTAGAACTGGAGCTTTCTTTAACACAGCCTGAGGCTTTTTGAGGATCTCAGTGTCATCTCCTGCCTGATAGATCCCAGTGTAGCAGTTTCAATTGTCTTCAGAAATGGCAATAGTTCTGAAAAAGTTTTTCAGCCCCAGCATTTATAGTGCAGGCTCATTCTGTAGCAAGCTCCTAGTTTCTAAGGGATGCCACATTTCTGTTGATGAAGCCAGAAGCTCTAGTGAAGGAGAGTGCCAAACTCCACTCACTCATGCCACTTCACTGCACTTTCGTTTTCGTTTCAGCCTATGCAATTTCAAGTAGGAAGTTAGAGAAGATTGAGAGTTCTATTTTTGGCCTTCCTTTGGTCAGCCTTTGAAATGAAAGCTTCAAAGGTACTACTCACAGAGGAGTTCCTCACTGTTCAAATCTTGCAGCATTTTCCTTTCCTGTCTGATTAGTATACCCTATTTTGCATATCCTTTTCTTTTTCTAGAAGAAACAATACAGTAGAAATTCCCTACCCTTCCTTCCTCCTATCTTCTACATCTCAGCAAGTGGGACTGGACTTCAGTTATATGACAACAGAGTTAAGGGAGGATAAGAACTGTGTGAAGTTCGAAAACCTGATGTTTATTTTACCTGTATGATGCAGGTAAACTATTTTGTTAGGAGCTTAAACTGCAACATGTCAGGACTGCAGTAGACAGATTCAGGTGTTCTTAATACCAGACTTAAGTACCCAGATGTCCTTAGTCAGGACAAGAAAGCTTGTGCATCACATCAAGCAACACAAACTTTGCATAAGCACTTTACTCCTGTGCACTGCCCATCAAGTGAATTAAACTCAAACACTAGCTCTGAAATGCTGGATATACATTTGGTACCTACAGGCAGAAGGTAGAATGAAACACACTGAAAATCATAATACAATTCTGTATCAACAGGTAACACACCACAAGGAAGAGGTTTATGCAGCAATGACCTATTAGTCAAAATGCTTACGAGCTGCTGAAGGATCAAAAAAGATCAGTACAATGCCAGTGATACGATAGTCTCACTTCTGTTCTATCAATTCCAATCCAGCTGTAGACAGCCTAAGTCTAAATTTAATCATACAGCTGTTCAGTACGCTAAGAAACATTGATCGGTTCTGTTCCTGGTAAGCAGCTGTGTCTGTTCAAGAACCCACTGGAATGAAACTCCTTAGAGTCTCAGTGGAAGACTACAAATTGACTGCACGAGGAGACTACTCGGAGAAGAACTTTCCTGAAGTGCTGCATGTAAGCTCCCAGCACTACCAACTCATACACTTTAAACAGCATGTCAAATTAAGACTCTGGCTTGGCAGGCAGGGGGAACACTTCCCCCCCACTTCAAAAAAAAAACACTCTCCAAGCTAATACTACTTGCTAAACAGGACCTCAAGAGAGCTGAAATAACTCTTCCAACTTTCCTTTAAATATTTGATATCTTTGTTACCTCTCTTTACCTTAAGAGGGTAAAGAGGCTAAAGACTCCTCTGGTCAGCTACACATTTTGGCACAGTCCATACATTGCCCTCACACACCATGAAGGGTCAATTAGCCTTTGATATTTCCAAGTTATCAGTTTGACTAGTTAGAGGTTACAAGATACTGACATATCATAATATCTAACAAACAAATCACAGTGTAAAGTTATTTTTACACGCTTAACTTCACACTGAAATCTTGGCCCAGTTAATTTGTTAGAGAAGTTGTTTGTTGTAATGAAATACATCCTTCTATGAAGTAATTTAAGACATTGCCTACAACCATCATGCTCCACATGCACCGCAGCAGTCAGTATTAACCTCTCAGTGGGGTTACTGGATAGCAAATGGGCAGCTGGAATCCCTTTTTTCTCCACAGCTCATACACACAAACTTGTCACTTCTAAATACACCCAGAGTCTTGCTCTGCTGATTAATGCCCACCCACCATCACAACAGCACAATCACATATTTACGAACTAATACAGCCTAACAAGTTATCATCCCCACCCCTTCCCAAGTCCCCAGCACAAGGCATTATCTGGTCATAAGCAGCTTCTGTAACACAGGTGTTGCAAAATTTCTTACCAGTACATCTGTCAGATAATCTACACTGTAGTTCTCACCATGCCTTCGTGCTTTGCCATTTACTGAAAGAGTATAGTTGTAGTACTTTGAATTTTTCTCCTGTGAAAAAGAAAGGTCAGGTGCATATTTATACAAAGTAACATGTACATTCATTTCCTGAAACAAGCAAAATGAGCTGCCAACAAGTATTTGTCACAAGGACACTGCAAGAATTCTCAGAACTGATCTCCAACAGGTATTTTAGTGCTCTCTCACACTGCTTTGGCTTTACAAGTCAGAGGTTTTCCTGAGGTACCTTAGTAGGAGTTGCCTTTGTGAAAGCCAAGGATCTGATATGCAACAAAGGAAAAAAGGGAAGAAAATTTGCAGTAAGTTGTTAGATGCTCTTTGTCTGCTCTTTCATGACCAAAGGGAAGTTAGAACACAAACTGGATTACAAAGCAACCAAAATTAAGTATTAAAAAATAAAATGGTCACATACCAATGCATACCAAAAACTCCATCCAGGAGGGACATGACCTACTCCCCCTGCAGCCTCTGCACCATACTGAAAAAAAAGACAGACCATGACTCACAGTTTCAATTATGATGAAAAAAAGATAAAAATTATGTTTCATATTCACAGGCTTTATTCAACACTAGTCAGAAACTGCATTAAGCCAAATTCGATTTCAGAATGGAAAAAAACAAATACATATGCATATAAAAACACATGTATAGCTTGTTGAAGAAACCAGAGTTAAATAACTAGAAAGACAGTAACTCAAAGCTTGGCATTCACCAATAAATTTTAAATTTTATTCCCTGTTCTACTCCACACATGAAAATACGCAAAAGTGCTGGACAACATGCAGTACAACATCAGGTAGTGAGAGGTGATCAAAACACACACACAAGAAGACAGTCTTAGGCTTTGTGATAACAGTTCACAAGATACTAAAGAAAATTTTGCATAGACCTACAGTTTCCATCATCCTCCCCCACAAGGCATGCGAACTTTAAGCAATGCTAGTCTCTTGTCACCTCGGTGCCAAATAACCTACAACAAATGGCCTTTAAGCCAGCAAAAAAAAAGAAAGTAGCTGCTGAATCAGTGCCAGACTCAAAACAGAGGGTGCCTCAGAGCAACACAACGGGTTTTCTCAGGGCTGCCCTCTCCCATCTACATGGCTCGCCTAGCGGCAGGGGCAGGACACTATGCTGAGTCAAGGGATGCTCAGAGGAAGCCAGATAAGTTTCCCTTCCTCTAGCTGCCTCAGTAACATCAGCAGAAACAAATTTGTGCCTGGCTATGAAAATTCATGTTCCGTTATTCTATTATACAACCAACATTTTCCACCAAGAGATGCAAGGAAAACAATGCCATCAAGAACCCTGTAACCCATCTGTCTCCAAATACAATTCCATCACATAAGAGGAACACCTGATCCTAGATCTGAATTTTACAGCTTACCATTAACTATGACAAACCACAGCTTAGTTAAAAACAGAAAAAAAAAAACAAAACAAAAGCACACACATTCAAGTGATTCAGTAATAAAGCATCGGGTAACCTCTGTAAAGAGTCCCAATAGTATCTGTTCTCCCAATGAGTTTGCCTCAGGGGACATTTAGTATTTAAAATACCATATTAACTGCTAAAAAGAAAATAGTCCTCCGATTCAGGGGGATATATCAGCCAGGAATATTGAGATAAACCGATTTTTTTCTTTAACATTATTCTAACATTGTGCCTGGTCTGGCATTGGCTTGATAGTGTTCTTCAATACCACACACCAATGATTTATCCATTTCCCCCCATCATCATATCTAACAACTAAGACATGTGAACATACTAAAAAAAGTCTTTGGATCCATCATCTGTTCAAAATTAACTTTTAAAAACATTCAGGCACCTACAGAACCTGATTTTAACCAAGTTAAGTTAAAGATTTGAACTTTGTATCATATTTACACCATCTTAAAGAGAACTGTTCATTCAAGTAACAGCATTTTAAACTTTCTGGGGACCCACTATCATCTACAAATACAAAAATCACTGAAAGTTTTAGGAAGGTGGACAAATGCAAATGAACTGCATCACAGTAAAAAAAAAAAGGGGGCACAAAATACCTCATTCAAATACTTTCCAGCAAAGAACGTTTGATAACCACACATAGTTTTGAGCAACGCTGGGAAGGTGTATGGTTCTTGGATCTTCTGCCATAACTTGCTGCTACAGTTTCCTTCCAGAGTGTTATTGACAACATGATGATTATGTGGATATTTTCCTGTTAAAATGCTAGCTCGGCTGGGACAGCAAAGTGCACTGGGAACATACTGGAAAGACAGGATGAAGAGATACAAGACTGATATTGTAAAACAATTTTTCCACATAATTTGCAGTTTTGAGATATCAGCTAATAGGTTGATTAAAAAGTTGACCAGCATACTCCTTTTTAGACACAAAGAATTACATCCCAAGTATTTTCACTAGTGGAAAGCTGCACATGAAACTGGTTTTAGGTTTCTGCATCATATGCTCTTCAACCCCATTTGCCCCCCCATTACAGATCAGATATTGTTCTTACACAGCAGCAAGTATCCATTAAAACACTTTACCAGTTCATTCACTCCATTATTTTAGCCATGGCAAAATATTAGAACACGGAATGAGTGACATGGGCTTTCAGCATGCACAAAGCTGAAAGTTTTGAGTAGCTTCTACTGCTTCTCAGTTTGTAATAAAAATATTCAGATTACTCAATTTTATTTTACAGCTTAAGGCAGTCAGCACAAGCACTTTTAGAAAGTGAAACTTTCCCTCTCAGATTCTGAACATGACCTAGAGCTGTATTCATTTTGTGACCTAAAAGTAGTTAGAGATTGAATTTAAAAAAACTACACACATATGTACAGACTTTGTACAACTATTACCAGTTTTGAGATTTTAAATTACCTAAGACATAAACTACACAAATGCATATACCTCAGTAGTACAGAGTTAATGTAAACACTCACTGCATTTAGGAAGGTTATTCCCATCTGTGCAATGAGGGCATTAGTCTTCTTCAGGGGTGTCTGGAAGAAAGGTACCAAACCAAAATCAGCTAAAAACGTAAGGTCGTTTTAAGGTAAAGTGGGGGAATTGAAGCAGTTGTTCGGGCGAGCTGAAGGAAGGCCACCACACCACAGTTTTTAGGCACTGCCCGGGCAAGCCGCCCAGAGCGCCTTTTCGTTGGTGGGACTGCGGCGGTTCCGCCGGTCAGCCCAAGGGAGCACAAGCACCGGGAGCTTTCGGGGACCACCTGCAGCTGCAGGGGCTGTGCCCCAGAA
>NW_010551442.1:0-261 GCF_000687285.1 Phaethon lepturus
CAGTCTTTTCCGTGGGGAAAGAAGCCGGTCGAAGCCATCGAAGAAGCCCTTGACCTTGATGGGTGGGTTTGCTTTTCGTGTTTTTAGAAAATAAAAAAAGAAACAACAACAACAAAAAAAAAACAACAAACATGGTTCATATTCCTAGACAATTAATTTAGAAATACAAGTCACCAAGTTATTCTTAAAATTCAATTTATCCTGTAAAGAATAGTGATGCAAACACCAATGGCAGCTGTAACTTATAAAATGAGGCATTAT
>NW_010551443.1:0-5417 GCF_000687285.1 Phaethon lepturus
CTCCAGGGAAGCCCACGCTCCACAGAAATTCCTTGGAATAAGATTTGGAGGGGTGTCACTTATTGACTTTAATATTATTTTCAAGCTTTAACAGGCTTCCAAATCGAAAGGAAAGCTTAGTGAATTAAATGCAGGGAAAAAAAATATTCCTAAGAGCATTGTTAAGTGGCTTTAGCATGTGGAACGTTTCAGGAAATAAAATCAATTTAGGGTTGCTTTAATGAACACTCCAGCAATGTTCTGCTCCGTGAAGAACAGGGTAGCAACACGCAGGAACTTCATGCATGTAAATGCATGTTCCCTCTCCCTTCCAGGGTCTCTTTCTGATTTCAGTAACAGCTAAAATAGCATCTTTAAAATTCAGATTCCAGATTTTTGCCTGTGTAAGTGAAACGGGTGAAGATCAGAGTCGGGTCTCTAATCTCCTTCATAGTGATGTATTCAAATCACATTGCAGATAAATGCCTCCGCTGATCCCCGGTTCACCTCCGCCCCTCTCCCCGCGCGCCGCTGCCCGCGCTCCCCGCTCGCACGCCCGGCCACGCTGTTAGAGCCGACCGAAGCCAGCCATCCTGCCAGCTCAGGCAGCGCTCGGAAGGACACGCCACGCACTCCCCAGCTCCGCTTGCATTTTAACTTTCCCACATGGCTTCGTTCCTGCCGGCTCCCATTGGCAGTGGCCATCTCCACCGCGTTCCCAGCCCGGGTGTTGGCAGGCTGTGAGTACAGCCCTACCACACACAGCCTGCACGTTGCGCACAGGCAGCGCAGGCAGCTGCCTTGTTCCTGGCCCTGGGTTTCATGTGAGACGTGCGGACACGCCGGGAACAGCCTGCCTCCGCTGCCGGCTCGCCCCTGCCCCCCACGGGATGGGGGAGGGGGGGTGTGGCCAACGTGGCGGGGAGCTTTTGGGGTGAAAGCCCCCTTCCCGGGCAGGCTTGTGCGGCTGCTGACGGTGCACTGGGGTGTGGGGGGTGTGTGTGGTATGATATTTGTTGTTATGCTTTGGGCATTTGCACTGCACAGCTCCAAACCAGCTCCTGAGGCTCTCATTGCGCCCTGCTAGGGATGTTTTGGGGTGTGTGTTATGAAATGCTAACAGGACTAAAGACGGAGGTTTGTTCCACAGCCTGGTGATAAAAGTGGGTACCTGAGGTATGGCTGATCTCGGTTCAAACCATTGAAATAAATTGTCATTATCCAGTTCCTTATACGGGGAAGAAAAAAACTGCGGGGAGTGGGAAAGGTTTGTTTCAGGGTCACTGTCGGCTGGGTGGGGAGGATGCTTGCTGGGCACCGAGGAGACTCAGCTTAAACAAACTGTTCCACATCCCATCCAGGGCTGTAATCCTGCCCCGCTGCTGCTGCCGGGGTAATTCCCTCCTCGCAGCCTGCGCTGCGCCGTGTGCAGGAACAGTCTCAGGGCAAACTGTGGGAAGGGAAAGCTATTTTCCCTCCCCCTCTGCTAATAAAAATTTGGGTGCAGCTTTAGCTGACAGCAATTTGAACTTCCCCCAAACCTGGAAACTCATGTACACGCTGGAGAAAAATTGAAGGAAATTCCCGAGCTTTCCAAAAGCAAATCCCCTCTTCTTGTATGTCTCTTATTCGTGTTGAAAGAGCCAAGCTTATTAGCTATTGAATAAGCAAAGTGCTGCTTTAGTTCCAATTTACATGGAGAAATGGATGTATTTGAGGTGTGTGTGTGTAAATATGGTAACTGCTCACTATGTGCCTGAGCAGTTTGGTGTCTTTATGCCAAGTGTTGGCTTTGATAGTAATTATTTCTGAGAGCTCAAAAGGTGTCTCTTGCCTGGTGTGACAGATTTTGGTGGCCATGTACAGCTGTCTCTGACACCTGCTCTATCTCAAAATGATCATCACAGAAGAAGTTTTATCACAGGATTTGAGGGAAAGGAAATGTATATGGAACTCACCACAGC
Source organism: Phaethon lepturus (assembly GCF_000687285.1). Classification (NCBI taxonomy): domain Eukaryota; kingdom Metazoa; phylum Chordata; class Aves; order Phaethontiformes; family Phaethontidae; genus Phaethon; species Phaethon lepturus. The sequence continues at coordinate 1,944 of NW_010551443.1, forward strand.
TTGCCCCAAAAGAAACCCTGATCATCCAGATACCTTTTCTTTGTGCGAGCATATGCCGAGCGGCTCAGCGGATGCTGGTGCTTCGTGTGCCTGCGGTATCTCCAGCAGATCTGCTCAGCCTCAGCAAACGTGTTTCGGCAAGCAGCCGGTGTTTCACGTGGCTGGGGAGGGCTGCGCCGGGCGAGCTGCGGGGTGAGCGCCAGGCGAAGCACCCATTTCAGCCCTCACGAAGCTGCCCAGTCGCATAGTAATTAATCAGGGTTTGGGTTTTACCCCCCCCCCCCCCAAAGGAGCGTTTCGGACCAGGCGTAGTCACCAAGGTCTAGCTGTTGCCCTCAGCTCTGCAGATGGGACACGCTCAGAGAGCCGTGCCCGTCCCCAGGGGAGCAGGACCGTACCTCTGCACATAGCGTATCACCCGCCCGGCTGGCTAACGAGAGGGGCATTGTGGCTGCTGAGAGGTCTGCCGTTTCATCTCATTAACTGTTCTTCGCAGGTCTCTGCCCAGCATCAGGCTCCCTGGCAAACCGAGGGTGGAGCCGGGCTTTGCCTCTGAGGGTAAGACCACCAGCGGTGGTTTGCCACCCCCAGGAGGGTGGTTTGCAGCATGGAGGGCAGGGATGAGTTGTCTCCTCCTAAAGTAAAAAAGAAGAGTTTCAGTGAATTTAGGGATTGCCATTTGAAGCAAAATCTTCACAGTTTTTGGCCACCTGGAAGCAGAAATGTTCCAAGCTGAGCACAACACGTAGCTGAGCTGGAGCAAAACATTTGCGCTTTGCGACACGGAGACAAACCCCAAGTGCGTGCGGTCCTTCGAAGGCAGAGCTATTGGAACAGAGCGGCTCATCCCCCAAATAAGCAGTGTCGGTGTGGGAATGGGAGGGCTCCAGACGAGCCGTTGGGTCTGCCAGAGCAAGGACATTTGTGCCCTTATGCCAAAACAAGATTTGGGCAGGGTGCGTGCCCTGACCTGTCCTCAGGTGAGGCTTTTCCTCCTGCTGCGGGTGCGCACGACATCCTAAGCCGCCACACAGAGAGAGTCCCTTAGTTCTCTGCATCCCAGGGAGCAGAAGATATAATATTACAATTGTTACCCTTCTTAGAGATATTTCAGTATTGCTGGTTTCGGTTCTGCCGGTGATTTCGAGTGGAGGGTGAGCTATGATTTGGATTAACTGTCCTTCAAAATGTCATAGTGTTTCATAGACGGAAGATGAAGATGCCAGTCATGGTGAGAAATCTTTGAAAAACTGCCATGAAACTGAAGCTACTTATTGCTGTTGAGGCAAACTCATGCGAATGGCTCGTCTGAGTTTAATGTATAAGCACATCCCAATCAGCCCGTGAAGAAGATTAAGCGTTTAAAGTGACGTGACATAATCCCTGCATATCATGTCAGGAATTTGGGAGAGGAATTAGGCTTAAATGCTCACTAGAAAATTCAGCATTAAGGTGGAGGTGGACAGATGTGATGTATATTGAATGTAGCTTTTTTTTCCTGGGTGCCACACTTCAGTTTTTATGCCATTTTTGATGTTGTAACCATTTTGTGTTCAGCACCAGAGGCAATGTGTTATAGAGAGAGATAGGGAGAGAGTTATATGTAGAGAGTATATATAGAGTATAGATAGTATAGAGTATAGATATATAGAGAGAGTGTATATATAGATACAGAGAGCGTTATAGGGAGAGACGGTGTGAGCCTCCTGCAGTGCCTGGGCCCTCAGCCCTGGCAGCAGAGCAAATATAAAACTCAATCCCAAGCTTAAAGTGAGGGGAGAATTGCCTCAGGTTCTGGAAGGGTGTCGCAAGCCTTCTCCCGCGGTGCTGTCCTCAGTCAGCGCAGGATGGCTACAGGCTGTGGCCAACTCTGTGTTTTCACCTTTAGCTCTAAATGGCCTTTTATTTCCTCAGTAGCCCCGAACTGCAGTTGTGTCGTCCTGGCATGTGTTTGTCTATCGTAAGTTGAAAGTCAAAGCTTTGGATTTCGTCTTTGGTCTCTGGAAACATGAAACGTATTTCAGGGAAAACAGCTGTCTTCCCTTCTGTGGAGTTTCACAACGGATGAATTCTGCAAAATAAGGCTTGTATTGTTGTTGCAGCCACTGCTTTCTTTTGATATTTGCTTTTTTATTTTTATTTCCACGATGAGATTAAATTCTAGACACTGCTCCTTCTCTCGGGAATAGTTTTAAGGCAGCTCTCTTCATAGACCTAAATTATTCACCAAGAAGGATTTTTTGCTGAGATGAGAACGAGTAGGTCGGATCCGGGACTGTTGTCATGGCTTGGAGCTCTTTGAAGCTCTTCATCATGAATCATTTAAAAAGGGGCTGCAATAACATGGCAAAACAGAGAACTGGCTCTTTGTGTAGGTGATCTGAGAATCACCTTTAGATATGCACAAAAGGATTAATCCCGCCTGTGGCTTTTTACGTTCAGAAAATAGTAAGTTGTGTTTAAGTTCCTACTGACTCATTTCCTTGCATGCTACAACTTACCATTGGTTTTCACGTGCAAGTACAGTTTACACTTTATACAATTTTCTTAATAGGCATCTAAGCTGAGAGTAGTTATAGGTATTTATTTTGTGCTTAATCACGCAACGAGTTGGATGGCTTTTTTGCTATCCACCCCAACTCTGGCTATAGTGTAGAGGGAATAATGTGAAGGAAAGAAAGGCAGTTTGTTTGATCTGACTCACTTGTGTTCCCGATAGCACCGGCCAAAGCCCTGAGAAGTCTCCGTGGTCTTGGGTGGGATGAGAGCTGCTTGGGACAGGGATGGGGACGGCACCAGCATCCTCTTCATCGTTGTGTTCTCCCTTTCCCTATCGTTTTTTAATCCTTGGTGTTGGGCGGAGAGCGCTTGGGCAAGGGTGCTGCGTTACTCCCCAGACGTTACAGTACAGCATTACACTGGCTGAATAGCACAAGGGCAATCAGGTGGAAAACCTTCCTCATTGCCCCAGAATTGGAAACGAATTGTGCTGTCCTGTTTGCTCATCACATCTCTTTTTGTCAGTGGATAGTGTTGGGCAATCTGTGGGTGCCAGTTTTTCAGCCGAAAGGCTTTTGGGATAGAATAGGGTGTTACTGTATATAATAAACTACAGGCAGCCTCTCTCTGCGCTGTTAATGCCGCTTCTCTGAAAAGAAGTAGCTCCGCTGCCAACCCATCCACATTCAAAAGCCCAGGGAATCTGAAAAGCAAACCACGAGGTGGTTTTTTTTGGCAAAAGAATGGGACCAAATGAGATCAGCACCAAATAGGTTTCTCATCTGGCCCCAGGTGAGCCCTTACCGAGAGGGAGGACTGTGGCAGCAAGAACCACAAACATTCAGGCACAAGAAAATCCATTCCTGGCACTTCTCCTGTTCGCAGCTGGGCAGAGCTGGGCATGATTTCCGACCCTTCCAAGGACGGCAGGAACGTGCTTCAGCATCTACCGCAGACGTCCACCTTCAGCACTGG
>NW_010551443.1:5738-5979 GCF_000687285.1 Phaethon lepturus
AGCGGTGACAGCCCTGTGCCAGCGGACGCGGCGCCGGCGACACCTTTGCAGCTCTTCGGGGTCTTCTGCGAAGCCCTGGAGGTGTGGGGCTTCTCTGTTGTCTTTTAGGAGGGCTTTTGCGTCAAAAAGACGAAGACATAAAATGTTTGATGCATGCAAAATCGCAGAAGCAGAGCCATGCAGTGGGGGGTCCGATCCACCTCACTGCTGCCCTCCCTGCCTGCTCCCTGCCTGCCCGCTG
>NW_010551444.1:0-2927 GCF_000687285.1 Phaethon lepturus
GCTGTGGCGAAGGACGGGTGCGTGGGCGCGGAGAAGCGAAGCGGAGGGAAAGGAAGGAGCAGCGCAGGGCTGAATAGCGCCTTTAAATTACTGCTGACACCTCTGTTACAGCTCCCTAAAATCTCAATCAACAAGCCATTAGAACTCAACGGGAGTAAAACTAAATCCTCGTTTAAGTGTATTTATCCGCTCTCTTTTCTCTCTTTCAAATGCTAAATCCATTTCAGCATATGCCCCTTCTTTCTCTCGCCTTTCTCTAAAGACTGGCAGCCCGTACTACTCTTGTAAATATGAAAGATGCTAATCATATGACATATCACGTCTCGGTCGGAGCCCAGAATAAAGCCTTGAGATTTGGGATCATTGCCTCCAGACAACAGCTTCATCAGCCGGAAAGTTGTTTTTTTTCTCCTTTCCTTCAACTCTCAATCCCTTCTTTGTCCGGGGGAAAATGCAGCCAACTCGAGCCACCCTGGCCATATGGTTCACTCTGTGTTTTCTTAGTTGAATCCTGAATTGTTTGTGACTTGCGAAGGGTTTTTTTTTTTAGGTGGGTTGGTTTTGGGGTTTGGTTTTTTTTTTGGAAGCATGTATAAAGACATAGAAGAGGCTGCCTGTACCGGGGTGGCTTTGCAGGGTTACTCCATGTTCTTCACGTGTTCGTTTCACACGCTTCTCCTGCAGCCACTTCGCCGCTACCGCTCTGCCAAAAGAGAAAGCCCTCGACACGTTTTTAACCATAACACCACCCATGCCGGGGATCTTGTTTTTCCCTGTGCTGGATGGAAATGCCTTCTTAAAACATGATTTTTTTTTTTTTCCTGCTTGTACTCATCGGCAGCACCGGTCTGAATTTGTGGGTTGCGTGAAACAAGAGTATCTCCTGACTAGTAAATCCCTTCCCAAAATGACGCGGCTAAGAGAAGCCCCGAAGTATTTTGAGTCGGGAAGAGTGACTTTTAAGACCTGTATAAATTAGGAGCTGAATGAGTTGGGAGCGCTTGAGTTTGGATAGCCCCCTGTTTGATAGCAGCCTGCCAAATTTTCTTTCTCTCTTTCCTTACACAAACCCCCAAAAAGGCCCTTTCACCAAATCATTAAATTCTACAGAGGTGGTCAAGCTAGTCCTGCTTTTCAGGCGTTCGAGAAAGAAAAGGGTCCTTGAAGTTTAGAAGATGCCCAAGGAAAACTCATTGAATGACATCAAAAGAATGAGTTTCCATAGCTGTTGAAGCACGAGAGCCGTGTAGCTGCACAAAGGCGGGTTGGGGCAGTGGGACTGTCCCACTGCTCTATCCCAGCACAATTGGGTCACTGAAATAGGGAATTAATTACCATTGGAGAGTGGGCAGCCCATTCACCGCTGGCTGAGTTTTATTAAACGCCAATATAAATAACAAAACAACTCTTGTGGCTGCACTATTCCTACACGCCAAAGGAAGGATTATGTTGGGGATTAACATCTTAAAGTCTATGAGACTTTCTGACTCAAGGCTCGGAGCTGGTAATCGTATTTGTCTCCTGGTTCAGCGATTAGTGCTCTCCCTGGCGCACCTTCGCCTGGATGGCCAATGTCCCTTTTTGCAGGCACCGGGTTTTTCACACAATCGGCTGTTCTTTTTTTCCCCCCCACATCTATAGAAAAGAATAAGAAAACTGAAGCGTGTTCACGCGATCCTCAAGCTTCTTCTCTTCTTCATGGGAAAGGAAGGCACCGGCGGCCTTTTTTCACAAGGGGGTAGGGAGGCAGACCCTCCTGTGTGGGGTGGGGGGGACGGACCCCGGACGGCCAAATCGCTCCGCAGGCCTGCACCTGCCATGCAAATCTGCCGGGAACAATCGGCCTCCGATGAGGGGCTCAGGGAAGGATGGCAGCGCTCTGAGGGGGTGACCTCTCCTCGCCTTGATCCCAAAACCAACCCCAAACTTGCCAATGCAGCTTGGGAAGGACCTGGCTCAGGGTGGGGCGGCAGGGGGCTACGACACCGCAGCAGCCTCCCATTTCTCTCCTCCACAGAGCACCCCGGTACCCTGCGGGGAGGGCACGTGGGGCTTGGAGGTGCTGCTGTCAGGCTGGGTGCACCAGGATTCGGGGTGCGGGGGCAGCCCCGGTTCCCCCAAACCCTCAGGGAGAGCCACGGGGGAGGCAGAGCTGTTGGGCCATCCTCTCCATGCCGCTGTGTGTGTCCCGTCCCCGTCCCCCGTTCACCTGGGGCAGGCACGCCATTAGCACTGGCTGGCAACTTGTGAGGTCGAAGTGCGGATGGGCCGTATCCAAAGGTCTTTCAGCAACACCGACCCTAAACTTTTAGGGCTGTTGGGTCGCCTCGGAGTTCAATCTTCTTACAGCAAACAAAGCCTTTCTGAAGGTCCCCCCCCTCTCCCGCACACAAGCTCAGCGTCCTTTATTTCTGGGCTGGGCGATAAGCTTAAATCATTGTGCTCCCATTTCTTGATCGTCGCCTACTTCGGGCTTTTGTTCCCATAAAGTAGGATCGAGTCTGGCGAAGGGGCTGAAGTTGAACAGTTTGACCCTTGGAGGACAGTTCAGGCGGTGGGCAGCACCACCAGCAGCAGCACCAGCGGCACCAGCACCACCAGCGCTCCGTCTCAGCCCCACGGCTCTCGGCAGAGCAGCTCGGCCCTCGGCTGCAGACCACGCTGAGCGCCTCTTGGACCTGCCGCACCCAGGAGGGTTGCGAGGACTCGGTAGCTGACTCGTCCTCGGTCACCTTCTGCTCAACCCTGCATCGGGATAGAGGGGGGGGCTGGCAGCAGGGGTGGGGCCGAACCCCAAAAAGGCACCCCGAAGGGTTACACGCCCCGGATCTGGCAAAAGCTGGGCTTGTGCCCTCCTGCCGCCCCCCAGCGCCGCAGCCGCCTTCCCCACCGCTTCGCCACCTCTGCCAAACCTCTCCATCCCTTCC
>NW_010551444.1:2951-3354 GCF_000687285.1 Phaethon lepturus
CCGGCCAATCCCCGCCATCCCTTCCACACCAGCGGTGGAGGGACAGAGATCTCGGTACACAGGGTGGGGACAGAGGGATGGGACACAGCCCTGTCACAGGTGACTCTGCTCCGCACTTTAAGGTGCGGAAAAAGAAAGAAGGGTCCCTTTGCGTCGTTCCCGGCGTGCCAAGGGGACCTACGGATTTCAAACAGAGGCGAGGGGAGCGTTGTTAAAATCTGGTAGTGTTGCAGAGATTTTCTAACAGATCAGGTAAATGGTAACGAGCGAGGAGGACACGGGTGGCAGAGGGGAGGCCGCAGAGCCGGGCTGCGAAAGCCAACGCTCATCGACGACACACGCCATTTTTTGAGGCCAGGGAGCCAGACGGGGGCCGCAAACTCGGCGGGACCGAACGGCGTGC
>NW_010551444.1:3371-3738 GCF_000687285.1 Phaethon lepturus
GCTCTTTCATCTCTTCGGGGCTTCCCCCCCGCCCCCCACCGCTCGCAAATAAAATTCTGTTTCAAAGCCTGAAAAATTCCGTGCCGCTGCCCCGGTTTTCGGTCGGTTCGCCCTCGTTCCTCCCGCCGTGGGGCTGTCAGGGGGCAGAGCGAGCCCGCTGACCCCGGGGGCAGCCCGCTGGCCCCGGGGGCGCGTCGCCGGGCCTAGCTATTCAGTGGGGCTTTCTGCCCCAGAGGGTGGTCTGGGAGAGAAGGGGGGGAGGGAGGCTTTGCTGGGGGAAAAAAAAAAAAAGAAAAAAAGAAAAAGCCTTCTCCGCTCTAGGCTGCGTCTCGGGGTTGTCTCCGGCAGCAGCGAGCAGGGACCGCGG
>NW_010551445.1:0-412 GCF_000687285.1 Phaethon lepturus
TGCGGAGAGACAGGCGAGGGGACGCCGCGCCCTGACACGAGCTAATCAATCTTCAGCTGTGTAATTGATTCTAATGAACTCGGCTTTCTGTCACCGCGCGCTAATGACCGCCCGAAGTCAGCGGCGGGGGCCACTCCTCCCCGCACAATTAATTGAGATATCTTTTATACTTGATGTGTTGCAAAATTAATGCCTAATTTATGTAATTAGTCAATTAACTATAATTCTAGCATATGGTGCCAAATGCCCAGAAGGTGTTCTTGTTTCCCAGGTACTTATTTTGATGTCAAGAAATGCAGCTAATTAATTTTACATACATATTAATTTCGGATCTATTTAGTGGCTCCCTTTGTGAAGGCAGATTTAATATTTGTCTTTCTAACCTTTTTGGGCAAATTCCGCGCTCGGTGTT
>NW_010551445.1:560-782 GCF_000687285.1 Phaethon lepturus
AGGGCTGATTATCTATAGCTTCCCGCACATCTGTAACTGTCGCAAGATACGGCTATTGAATTTAAATCCGATTAATATTTAATATTAAACATTTCTGAGGGAATTTTTGTTTGTTTTTGGCAAAGCACAATATCCCACGGACATTTTTTTTTAAACAGCTGCTCTCAATACAATGCTCCTTGGAAAAATTACGAGAATTCAAGTATTGCCTAATTAGCAAAT
>NW_010551446.1:0-21115 GCF_000687285.1 Phaethon lepturus
TGGCTATCTTAATGCTCGGCTGTATGCGAATCCTGAGCGGCACCGCTGGCACGCTGGGTGGAAGCTCTTACCTTCTCTTGCCTTTGCACCTTACCTTGGGCAGGTGCAAAGTGGAAACAAATGTTTATAATTTCAGTAGTAAAATTTATTATGAAAACAAACGCTTTGATCAACACACATACTAGAATACCAAAAACAAAGCAGAAGAAGAAATAATACATTTCAGGGTAAAACAGACATGGGACTAAGAGAATGCAGATACAGTCAAGTTTTACTTTATACATTTGGTGCTTACCTCACCTGCCATTAACTCGTCTGAAATTGAGTTAAGTCTGCCCATGAAATAAGCAACCAAATGATGAATTAAATTGGGTGTGCAGTAGTAGTAGTCTAAGAATTTAAATTTATCCATACCTGTAGCAAGGAAAAAGCAGGGGAAAAAATATGTGAATTGCTTCTTTCAGCAAAGCCAAACTATAAAATACTTTTATTCTGCATATGATTAATACCCGCCAAAAAATGTTTTATGTGCAGCTGGCCGTAAACCGAAGACCCAACAATCGACTATATCTGATGGGTCTCCAGATCTAGGTATAAAGAAGAAACCTAGAGAAGGCAAAGGTATATTTTTCCATTTATTGGGTCTTTAAAATTATGGTGTGTATGTATCGTATCTGTCACAGGAAATACACAGATCTTGAAAAGTTTGGTGAACGAGTTTGTACTAACTTCACTTAAGAGTTTTAATTTTATCCAATGTCTTCAAATTGTTTGTACAAGATTTAGCACAGGGATGCCTGGAACTGCTCTAGAAGTGCCCGGTAGTACACTCTGCTGTTAATAGGCTTTCTGATTTTTCATTTGCTTTGCTTTGTGTTTATTGACTCATGCTGTCTTTTGCGTGGTGTGTTAACTTACTGCCAGACACATAGTTTGCTAAGCTGCTGCTGAAAGGCTTGTTCTCAAATAGAAGCAGCTTATGGGCATTTGTAATGGTGATGGCTGAAAATATGTTTTCTTAGTTGATTCACAAACTTCAGTGGGAATATGTTGCTTGACTAATAAATTCAGTTTGGCTTAAGGGGAAAAGCAAATGATGATATGTTTCTTTACTGGTTGACTGAGGGATTTTGTGCAGGAGGGTCATATTTTCCTAGTGTTTCCCCTGATAAAAAGTGGGTCCTTTCTTGGACTCCAGGCCCCTGCTATTCACCCAGCAGGGAGACAGACTAGGGCATTTGCTCACAGGTTACGTTTGAGTTGGCGTACAGTGTATCAGCTCTTCCCTGGTTATAGGTGAAAAATGTGGATCTCTTCCCCACTTACTGCACTGAAAGTTGTTTGGAGATGTTGCCATGACTAGGAGAAACAGAGTTTAGCGACTTCCGTGGCAGCATACTACCTGAAAGGAGTGTGCAGTGGTCAGCTCCACTGTTATTTTGGGATTTGTTTGAAAGCCAGATCTCCACTGTTTACATAATTCCTTATCTGAGTACAGCTCCTGAGTCGTCACATTTGCCAGTAGGGCGAGGAAGATCGGGACTGACGTTGTGCAGATGTTAGCTTATGAAAACCAGCACAAACAGTGATTAAACTTCCCTGCGTTGTCTGCTATTGCTGTCTTCGGATTTGGGTGTAGCAGTGTACCTCAGTGAAGATCACAGACCTTTGCATCGCTGTACTCTGTACTTAGAAGTACATCTTGTTTGGAGTATTCATAAAGATGCCTTAGCTTTTTTTCTAATTCTTATGTCACTATTACAGCTTTCCATTATCTGAGTAGTACTTGCAAAGTGTCCCAGTTCCTAGTTTGCAGCACAAATAACTTTGAGAAAGGATGCCTTTATTTCTGTCTCCTCTAGTTTTTGTCTGTACTGGTGATTTCACTCTATAGCTGTTTGTTTTATGAAGTGGGAGATGGTACTGTTTTGGTTTTTGTTGTGGTGGTGTTTTTTTTTTTTTTTTTTTAATTTCTATGGATCCTCATGATGTACTTTTGTTCTCACAAGGTGTCTCATTCCATATTTTACGCTACAACTGGCGTAAAATATTTTTTTTCCTTAATGTAGGCTAAGTTGATGTCCTGCAAAATCTTTTGTTACTGGATTTGTTTTTTGTTACTTATTTAAAGAAAAAATACATGCAAATGTAGGCTATTTTACATGCAGTGTGTTTTTGGAAAACCAGGAATTATTCCTAATATTTCAGGACTGTCAGCAGAGTGAAGTCATGGAGAAGGAGGACAGCTGGTTGTGCGCATTTGGAAAGGGGATTGCTTCTTGTCCGTGTAGTTACTCCTTCCTTTGTGCATTCCTGATACTTTCTGGTGCAAAGTGAAGCAGCTGTAAATCTGATTTAATTGTCCCCTTCAGTTTATTACACAGGAGGAACTGGAGACTTCTTAAAAACTTTTCCTAAAATGAGATAGTAGTATTTTTTTGTCATCACATAGTGGATTGGCAGTTTAGGCATGATTTCTCTTTCCATATTTTGTTTTCCATTTGCATAAATACTCTTTTTTAAAGTGTAGGCATTTGGAGGGAGCAAAGCTGTCTTTTGAGTCTCTCCACATAGGTGCTGGTACCAATGTGACCGTTCATTGATACAGACAATGCCTCATATCATTCACATACTTTCTGGCCATTAAGCCTTTTACTCTGACCTGACAGCTAACATTCGTAAGTAGCTGGCAGCTGTAATAATTGGCTAGCCACAAAAATTTCTTTCATTGTGCAAAATCTGCTCTTGTTTTGAAGTTAAGATAGGTAATAACCGTCTCTAGCTCAGTGGCCACTCACAGTACTGGTTAGCCTGAGCCCTTTTGGGAGTGCAGCCGAGAGCTGTATGCTGTTAAATAAGGCTTCTGTCTTCCTAACAAGGTGCAGCACATGTTTGTCTGGCCAGGCTGGACCTAGGGATGCTTAACAGTAGCACAAATGTAAACCTGTTCAGATAATATGTCTTACAGCCATGTTTTTCTCTTCTGCAGGAGTCTGTAAGCTTGGATTCATAGCATTAGGAAAGTCTTGTTCTAAGGAGAAAGGGTTTAAAAATGCTTCAAAATTGTAGCAAACATTCCTAAAATAAGCCTTTTGTGTTAAATGCATAGTAGCTATAGCTGACAGAACAGCCTACCTGAAGTATCACTGGGTCTTACTGGCAGTAGTAGATGGCTTCTGAGTAGTACAGGTAAAGTCCTCTTGTGGAAGAAATTGTTATTTGGGTCGACATAGAGTATGATGGAAAAGGAAAAAAAATGCTGAATCAGCAGCACTATTCCTGCAGAAAAATCGGGCACTTTGAGTTATTTCTCTGTTTACTGCCTAATACTAAAGCCCACTTTTATTTTTGCAAACAATCTGTTGCAGACCTACAGCATTTGGCAGTGGACCCAGAGATTCTATTTCTGAGGAGCTAAGGAAAAAAAAAAGGGACTAATTCCCTAAAATCTAGGATGATTTCAGGATTCCTGGGTCCCTTTGTTGACTCTTCACTCATATAGTTCCTATCCAAATGTCTCTGAAATCTAGTGGAAGCTGGATTTTGGTAGCTCTTCAGTCAGTACTTGCTGTTTATTGGAGTATGTGGTAAAATACATTTATTCTCTGTCCATGAGAAATGGACATCTTCCAGAAGATGGAAACTATAAATTTTTTTTTTTTTTAACCCTTTGAGGTTTTTCAAAGATAGCTAATGTCTTGGAGTCTGCAACAGTGGTCTTCAGCCTGCCTTAATATATTTTAACTGTCTTCAGCATGGCATAACAAGTGCTGTGCTGGGCCACTAAATCTCAGGAATTGGTGACCTTTTTTCACAAAAGAAATATTAAATATATTTTTATTTGGCCCATGTTACCCCCTGGAAGCGTGATCAAGTGAAGAATTGGGATTAATGTTCTGAGGTGGTTATTCTTGTAGCTCTGTCTTAGTTCTCCCGTCTCAGATAACTTGAGGAGTCTTTTCCAGTTGTACAAATTGGAATGCGATTTAGTTGTTTTTCTTCTGCTTCTCTTCCCCTTTTCTTAGATGGAAATGGTATAGTCAGAGTGCAGACAACCCCCATGTTATATTTTATGCCATCCTGATAGTCACTGCCATAAACCCTGTCTTGGGGCTCTTCCAGTGGAAACGGCACTCCTCTTGAATACCTGAGAAGTACATTAAATTTTTCTTCTGTAGGCTGATTTCATTCTCTATCCCCCTAGTTACAGAAAGATACATGGGATTTCTGACATACGAATACTTGTAGCCAAAAGTTGGGCTGGCTTTGCACCTAGAAGGACGTTGGTCACTCTGCAACTATAGTTGACAAAGGTCAGAACATGGGGCTGTCACCAACTGGTGTGAGCGCTCCAGATCCTGGACAGGAGGTTACATTACGAACTTACCACAGTTGAGATGGATTACAATTGAAGGTTGTATGCCTTTTAAAAATTACTTACCTATATCCTCTGGTCCTCCAGTGTCATAAAATACACTGGCATTTCCATTCCCTGTTTAAACAAATACGAGAAGAAAATTCTGAGCTCTTGTTCCTGCCTCTGCTGAACAGATGTAGGTTGTAGTGACTTGGAACGCCCTCGCGCGCTTCTTTTCAAGAACTGAGAATGGGTGCTGGATTGAAGAGGCTCCTGTGCTATATAGCAGATTGCTTGGATTAGCTCCTTTCAGAATGTAAATATTTGTGGAAGCTTTACTAAATTTAACAGAATGAATGAATGAATATGTGCAGGTTACGTTACACACTGTCCTCTGTGTAACATTTGCTTGTAATGCAGGCCCACACAAAGTTAACCTATATATGGAGAACTTTCTTTTATCTTTAAAAGTGGGTTTCTAATATCTAAATGCTTTCTGATTATAGGAAATACAACATATTTATGGGAGTTTCTTCTGGACCTTCTCCAGGACAAAAATACCTGTCCTCGATATATTAAATGGACTCAGCGAGAGAAGGGAATCTTTAAACTTGTGGACTCAAAAGCTGTTTCCAAACTATGGGGAAAACACAAAAACAAACCTGACATGAACTATGAGACTATGGGAAGGGCTCTGAGGTAAAAACTCTTATGTCCTTAAGTTATCCACTATAATTTTAAATCGGATTCTTAATTTTGCCTGTAGAAGTATAACAGTTCTGAAATTTTAAAAGCTTTGCCCTCTCACTGTCTTAGCTAAACAGCTAAGCATCAGTCTTACAGTTCCTATTGCTTTTTGTATTACCAGTTAATTTGCAATTTAATTGCTCAAATATGTATTTAAAAGGTTGGATTTTTTTTTTTTTTTCAGCTAGATCCTTCAGCTACTTTGCCAGGATATTCTGCCAGCTTCTTTCCATACCTTCTCATAGTGTAGGTTTTACTGTGGTTACTTCAGGCTTTCTTGTTAGCACAGAATGAGTCTTTTTTAAAAATTTGTCACTATGTTGGTTACTACTTAATTGTACTTTTCTTGCAGATACTACTATCAAAGAGGAATCCTTGCAAAAGTTGAGGGACAGAGGCTTGTATATCAGTTTAAGGAGATGCCAAAAAATATCGTTGTCATAGATGATGACAAAAGCGAGTCCTGCAATGAAGATTTGTCAATGCCTACAGATGAAAAGTCTTTGGAAAGAAAAAAAAAAAAGAGTGTCTTTATCTGCAGAAAACCTTTTAAAAGCAGCAACCTCTGCACGTGGAGGAAAAAATTCCACTCAGTTAAGCTGTTCCAGAACAGAAAAAGCAGTCACCAGAGTTGTGAATATTGCCTCACCAGTGCATGATACATCATCATCTCGTCCCTCAACTACCACTACTACTGTCCCAGCAACGACAGCTCCCAGGTTTGTATTAATGTGGCTTGGGCTTGTCATTTGCTAATGACAGGCAATTTTTTTGGTTGTCATTTTGGTTGGGTTTGGTAACCAAAAAACTAATTTTTTGGTTAGGAAGCTGTCTTTGAGTTTTTTGGTTTATGTTTTAGATGTTGGAAATCGTTTCTGATATGGTAAAATACTATGAAAGTCTAGTTTATGAGATCAGAGCCAACTGTCAATATGCTTGCCCTCGAGCATATTTTGAAATTATGTAGAGAGAGGGAGCAGGGAGAAGAGAGATATGAGTGCTGCTAAATTACCGAAGTCCTATTGCTAGAAGTGCAAAACGGGTTTTTTTGGTTTTTTTAAAGAACCACTTAAAAATCTGTAAATCCTAGATTTTTCTGTCTCTTTTGCCATTTCTAATGGTGCCCTGTGTTTTGGTTTAAACACACCCATCTTTCTTTTGCAGGACTGTACGTGTGGCAATGCAAGTGCCTGTTGTAATGACCTCTCTGGGACAGAAAATCTCAACCGTGGCAGTGCAGTCAGTAAACGCAGGCTCACCGTTAATAACCAACACAAGTCCAACAACAGCCACAACTCCAAAGGTAGTAATCCAGACAATCCCTACCGTGATGCCAACCTCTGCTGAAAATGGAGAGAAAATCACAATGCAGCCTGCCAAAATCATTACAATCCCTGCCACGCAACTTACGCAGTGTCAGTTACAAACAAAAACGGGCCTGTCTGGGTCCGGAAGTATTAACATCGTGGGAACCCCGTTGGCTGTTAGAGCACTAACCCCAGTGTCTATAGCTCATGGGACACCAGTAATGAGACTATCGGTGCCTGCTCAGCAGGCGTCCGGCCAGACTCCTCCCAGGGTGATTAGTGCAGTTATAAAAAGTCCAGAAGTTAAATCAGACACAGTGGCTTTAAAACAGGAACGTGAAGTGAAAACACTGCAGCTGGTAAAAGAAGAGAAGCCGGCAGACGGAAGCAAGACTGTGACCCATGTAGTAGTAGTTAGCACACCCTCAGCTATTGCTCTTCCTGTAACAATGAAAACAGAAGGAATCATAACGTGTGAGAAATGAAGAATAGGTTGCTTCCAGCATGGACTTCTAGACTGTTACGGTTTTGAATATACTGACATAATTGGGGGAGGGAAGTGGATGCACTCACCAAGTCGAAAAGGAGAGTTTTGAAATGTTAATAAACATGCATATGTTGAAGACTTACTGGGAAAAAAAAATTATTTTCCCGTGTTTCAGTGGGAGTTGAACCACATTGATATGCTGACAAAAACTGCCTCTTCCAGTTGGGAAACAGCTGAACCTATGGAGAAGGAAAGAGAGGGACTGAAAAGGGACCAAACAGTTCACTACGTTACCTGTCACCAAGTTACACTAAGACCTGGAACACTAAAAGAGAGTTATGTGAGAGGTTTGCCTTGGTTTTTAGTTTTCAGGGGGAGAGGCAAGTCTCGTTGTTACAAATGGCAAATTTGATGCATGTTATATGCATACCAGCAATTACTACTGTGCGCCCACAGTACTCAACTGGTGCTATGTGAAAAACTCTGCTACTAGGTATTGTAGAATGTGAAATAAAGGAGAAGATTAAAGAGCTTCTAAAAGAAGACAGAGACCTAGAGGGATTTTTGTATCATACAGCTTAAGGAGATTCAAAATGAAAGCCTTAGACTGATTTTCAGTTATCTTTCTTGAAATAAGCTAATGGCTTGTTTGTGTAAAGCTTTTTTTATTAAAACAAATTTTTTAAAAATCTTGTACCTAGCACAGTATTGTTATAGAATTACATGTAACATATTTTGTATGGTAGTTAAAAGTCTGTCTAAATTTCTTAATTGTGGACAAAATAACAGCAGGCTTTCTGCCTTCTGCTGTAACATGCCTGTGTCTCTCACTTAGCCTTGACATCCGTGCATACATTTCAGTTTCAGCTCTACTCTGTCACTTGAAAGGTCACGCCCAGCATGAGCTTTTGTCAGGTAGTTCTAAACCTGTAAATTTTTTTTAGTTGAAGTTAAGAGGGAAGTACCAGTGTTCAGAATGAACTATAATAGTTTGTATATTCAACATTTGAAGTATATTCTATTTTGTTGTACTCTTGTTTCAAAGTGTATTCAAGTAGGTTTTACTGAAATATAGAAACGAAATTTAATGGTGTTTGGTCTGCTTTTTATTTTTTTTTTCCTTTCAAGCTATTAACCCTTTTTTTCTGCTTATTTGAAATCTTCCAGGCATTCAGCCTAAGATAGCTGATATAGTGTGGAAGTTTGGAACTCCTCACTACTCTGGTACTCCGAACGGCTGGCCAACTCCCCCCCCACAGTATATGGAAATATTTTTCGTTGAAGTATCTGAGAAGCTTGCGGTAGTTGGTGAGGTAACTTCTGACAGGGGTTTAGTTCTCTTACCCTTTTTTAGGATGGTGAGCATATGCAGTGTTCCTGTATTGTGGCTAATCGCATGAGTGCTTGTAGAATAACTTGAGTAGTCTTAAGAAGTTACTGCCCTCCAGCTGATGGGTGATAACTTTGTGTGTGCTCCCAATTGTTTTAATGCAAAGAAGACAGGTTTGCGTAAATGACTCTGAGAATCAATTACTTCTAGAGCTCTGTGAACTACCTAACTATTCCTCCAGCTACACCTTAATTTCCTAAGGCTGTACAGCAGAGGAAAGGTAGAAGGGAGCAGACTTGGCTACTCTAGTGTACTAATCTGACGACCTCTTAGAGGCAAGTAGAAAGTACCAGTAGGTAGAAAGTGTGAAGAAAAAGAGAAAAACTAAGTTACACTGATGGTCCTTTTGACGTCGTTGCTGTTGATATTTCCAGCTGTTAATATTTTGGCTTCAGCACAAATATATGACTTCAGGTAGATTTTTTTTTTTTTCCTGAATGAAGTAAGTATCTAAATCTGTTTTCCATTTATAGTTATGGGTATCATAATACATTACTACAGGGTAAAGCTCGGGTGAGAACACAGAGTACACAAATTGCTCCATAGTTGCAGTCCATGTGGAAGAGTTTGGCTTAAAATAGATGCAGGGTAGGTTACCCTGTTTTCATGGGGACCACAGTGGCCCTACAACAGTTGCTAGAGAAGCAGCACATCAGCTGTGAGTAGCCAGGTGCCCAGTGGCACCCTCAGTTACTAGTGAGATGCCCTGGAAAGTCTTCAGAGCAGGAACTTGGGTAATCTTGAAATAATTTAAGTCTATTTGACCATCTAAGTACTTCATTTAACAGAAATCTAGAACTGAGGTCTTCAGTAACGATAAAGGAGACCAGAATTAAATACTTCACATTGAAGTTTATTTTTCCCCTTTAACTTTTAATACTGAAAAAACAGTTATGTCTAGAGTCCCTAGCAGTAAGCCTCATTATCCTCCCTTCGGCTGGTAAGAAATGTGGGAATAGCTCCATACAGCCAGGCCAGCATGTGGGGAACTTTGGAAGTCTTCTGAAAAAGGGATTCTTTTTCATACTCTAAGCAGGGAAGCGGAGTTTAAGAACAGATGAATGAACAAGCTGAAGCAGGTAAAAAAACTGTGGTGTAGAAGGCGGCAATCCCTTCCACCAGCAGTTAACCTGAAGAAGCAAAGATTCTTGCAGGTGAGCTGTGTTTCTGGCCTGGCATAGAGGGCAAAGACTCCTTCCTAGGAGGAAATGGAGGAGGTGGAAAAGGATTTATGTTGCTAAGAAAGAGGTAGGACAGAAATGGAAGTAGGGGGAAGCTGGGCAATAGGCTAATTTGGTGGTCTGAGAGGCATTCATGTGCCTCGAAATGGGAAATGGAGCAGTGTGAAGAGAGGCAGGTAGAACAAATTGGAGCTAGAAAACAAGAAGAGAGAAAAGTAACAGCATTTTTAAACGCACATTTGTAAGTCTTTTTCTGTAAGAAATCCTTTTCTAAATGGCTGTTGTTTGATAGCATGTGAAAGAGAGGTGCTAGATCTCAGAGCATGAAATGTCTGTCTGGAGTATTTGTAGTTAAGACCTTTCCAACACCTAATTTAGATACACTGGAAGTCAAGTGAGGACAAACTATCTTCCTGGAAATAGAAAAGGATCTCCAGCTGATGACCTCCTTCTCAAGTTAGAGCCAAGATGAAAGGAACGAAGGCGCACAGCTCTGCTATGGTGAGATAGGCAGCTTGCAGCCGAGCTCCGAGACGCTGCCGTTACTGTTGGTGCTGCATCTTGCCACAGAACTGGTGATGGTCCTTTGCCTCTCTCCCCTGGCCACATGGCAAGCGGCACACACGCTACTGGCTGCCAGAGGACATTTATCAGAAGTTTGTTAAGTGCTGCAAGAAAGAATCTCTGTCTGCATGAGGATGCGCTGTAGCTGAAATGGAAAGGGTACTCAACCCGGCTTCAAACAGTGAAGATGCTTTTTGTTAACCTTTGCATGTATGCCTTTGTGTACTCCTCACTTTTTTTTTTTAATTTAGCTGCTAGCTAGAAGTACAGACAGGCTTTTTGTCAGAGTCGGGTAGTGATTTCAGCCTATGCTTAAGCACAACTCAGCATTGCTTTATATGCATGTGGTTCCTCCGAGTTGTTCTGAGTGCTGTTTTTTCTTCAGAGGTGGTATGTAATCTAGGTGACAAGCCATGCTTCTTACAAGAGGCAGCCTCTCTCCTGGGGAGTTCTACAGCTAGGTGTCAGAGGTGCAAGGTTCCCACCTGTACCTGCAAACAGATCATTCTCTAGGTCTGTGCAAGCTTGCTCTTCAATGTGCTGCTTTATGCTGACATAATTAATTACTATGTGGGCAAGAAGTGTTTTTACTGGTGGTACTGGAGGACATGACCTCAGGATGAGGGAGCTTTGGTCAGGTTTGTAATGTCTGAAATGGACAAAGGCACACTAAAACACTGAAGTTAGTATCTAGCTCCTAGACTAGAAACTCCTAGACTTTTGCAGTCCTGTTGAAAAAACTGTTATTTTGTTTATGTGTGAATGTGGGACTAGCTTGTACATCTGAAGATGGTGGCTCATGTAGAAGAGTCCAGGCTTAACTCATCCTTGGCAAGTAGTAACTTTTCTAGACATGTGAGTGGAATGAAACTCTAGTGTGAAGTGAGCACGCTGTATACAGAAGGCATTGAGACATATATGGCCGTGGTATTGTTGATTTTACAAATATAAATACAAACACTTTGATTTTTCAGATAACTGCTATTGTAAGTTATAGGGCAGACAGGGTAATGCTGTGTAATCCGCAGGAAAAAAATCTGAGTTGCAACTCAGAATAAAGATCTGAATATCGAAGTTTCTGGGTTGTGGCAAGAAGAATTGAAAGGGGAATCCCACCCTAGAGACCACTGTTTTTGTTACTCTCTCTTGGATAAAGCCATCTTGCTTAGGGAAGGGTTCTGTGCCTTGACACAACTGGAGTGATCTGGGTAGAGCATGCTGCAGGGAAGGCTGAGCGCTTGGGATCCTCTGCTAATTGATTTCATCAACTTAAGGACTTGGGAGAATTACATCTGAGCTGATCAAGGATCAATGAGCAGTCAAGAGTTGATGAGAAAGTGGAGAGGTGCCTGAAGCCTCAGTCCTTACTCACTGTGACACGTGCAGCAGGGATCTCAGTTATGCGTGAAGATTGTCACAGCCAGAACAAGCTACATTCCATTTCTGCCTCACAGAGACAGTTTAAATAGCAGGTATTAAGCTCATTAAGTGAAGAAGATCCAAGTGACACTATCTACTTCTGATCTAATTGCTCTCCATGAGACATAGTGCTTTAATAAGCCTGCAACAGCTTCTGACTTTCAGCAAATTAAATAAGTGGGTCATTTCTTATTTCAGCTAGCTTGCGGGTGAGGGAAAACTCTTGCTGCTCAAGCTAATGCAGCTTTTATTCAAGATCAGAGCAAGGGATCTCTTGATACTTTTTTTAGCCTTGGTGTGCTTATAAGGCAGCCAGCCACAAGAAGAACTCTGAAGGCATTTTTACTGTAAGAGTCATACTGTTACATAGGAAAAAAAATTAAAACCTTCCTGTTTCTTCCTGTGAAAAATACTTAGTGTACTGGTATTTATAGAAGGCAAAAGCATTTCAGTGTTGCAGGCCTGCCTCTTGCTGAATAAAACAAAGCAAGAGCAATATTTCACTGAAGTTTTCCAAAAGAGTGTCTGCAAAATATGTTTGATAGCAAGTACTGGAATTAAAGGCTGAAGCTGACTGGGAAGTTACCAGTTAATTTCTGCATCTTGTCTACCTTTTATTGAAATGCAGCAGAAGGGGTTCGCTGCTGTGCTACAGCAGGGATGTGTGATTTTTTGCATACGGTAATACTAAGAATTGCCTTGTGATGGGGAGAATCCCCAGCCTTTTCAAAGTTATTCCACCCTCCCCTTGCCTTCAGAATTACCCTTTAAGGACATGAGGCAGCGAACATCTACTGTCACGTGTCCGGGGTGAAATGAGAATCCCAGCCCTTTCCACTGCAGAAGAGCTCTGCAGTGATGGCAGTACCATACAAACCATGCTGTTTCTCCACAGTTTGGTTTCTTTTGTAGGAAAGTTAGGGCTGAAAGGAAGGGTCTGAGTAGAATGGTGTAAGAATTGTCCAGATACCACATGGCATCACCCCGTGAGAGTGATGGTGGGAGTTTTGTGGCTGCGATAGCTTAGTTCCTGCTGGTAAACAAAGCCTGCCATAATCGGTGCTACGGCTCTGTGCCCAGGCTGTGGTCAAACAGTCCCGCATGGATGGACACACTCAGCTGTCCTTAGGAAAATGGAGCTGTTTATGCAAAAGTAAAATGGAAATTAAGGGCATTTTGGTGGTGTTTTTTTGGGGGTGTGTGTGAATTTGTTCTAAAAATACAGCTCTGAGTACAGTATTATCCTTGCTCTCAAGTCACAGCTTTCTACCACAAAGTGCAGTTTCTTCCAGAAACTGGCAAAAGGGTCTGAATGGAAACTCTAGCTTCTGGTGTGACTTTTTCTGGTAGATGAGCAAGGATTTCAACTTACTAAAGGTACCATCTTATAGACCTATGTTGTGGTGTTGCTTTTAGAAGTGTTCAGCTACAGATGACTTGGATACCTCCGTTAATGGGCAGTTATATTATTTCTCCTCCTTGCAAAGACCATTTGAGGGATGATCCTAAGAGAAGAGAACCCTACAGAAGCAGCACTGCCTCTCATCCCCTCAGACAGCAATCAAGGGCAGCCAGCACCATGAAAAGGAAGCTGCCTCAGTCTAGCCGGTACGCAGTGCTCGTGGCAGGGATGTCAAAGGTCTGCCTTTCTGTGGGGCGTTAGGAGGGTCTCGTCTCTAGCCCAGAATCTTCCCCCAAAGGAGCCACTCCTTCTGGCTTCCAGGGATGCAATTTGCTCTAGCTGAAGGAGGCCGCTGGCTGGCAGTTGTTGACCTGTCACATCTGCCTGGTAAGAGTATTCACCAAGGAAGTTGGGCTCCTTGGTTGTAAAATCCATTCTGTCTGGGAACTTTCAAATCCCCGCTTGCTAGAGGAGTCCTGCATTCCCAGGCTGGCTAGAGGGGCCTCAGTTCCTCTGCTCAGAAGCAGATCATTGCCGTCATCCTGCAAGGGTCAGGAGCATGTCCAGAGTGTGTTATGGCTGTGCAGCACAGCACTTCATTCATTTGCCTGGAAGGGAGTGTGTTTGCATGGGAATTTGGAAATTCCAGCTGACAGACTATTTCACTTACCAGCAACACAAGTACAGTAGTGGCCAGGTTTGTAGCTCCACACAACTCCAGAAAGAGTAGTATTTACAGTAACAGTCTAGGCTTCATCTTTAGCTCAGGGAGAGAGCAGCTTAACATTGCTGAAGGTAACTCCCTCACCTACAGACTTGTTGGGGAATTTGGGCATTTCAAGTTTGAGAAAGAGCACTTGCCACAACAGCAAAGCAGCTGTGCCAACCTGAGAGATTGGAACAGTGAGACCTCTTGAGAGGTCTGGAATGGGTAGCACCACCACTAAACTGACACTCAAACAGTCACTAGTTGAGACAGATCACCCACTTCTGACAGGGAGATGAAAAAGATGGCAGCAGAGACATTACTTTTTTTTCCCCAAAGACTTTTATTAATAAACACCTGGAACATCTGAGTTACTATGGGCCTTATTTTACATGGAAGTACTGCTTTATTTCCTCTGCGTCATCCTTCCCAGTTATCTAAATGTCAGCTCAGCTCCAGCTGTTGTCTCTCTTCCCTCCTCTCTCCCTACCTCATTTTCCAGCATAGGGGCATGTTTACAATCCATATATGCAATACCTATGTCATACCAATGAGCACCATTCCATGCACAAGAGTTAGTTACTATACTAACAGCTCTGTTGCAGCCTAGGTGCTTAGCCAGAGTTGCCCTGGGCCACAGAAAGAGGGTCCTGAACACTTGCTGTATGATTTCAAGTCAGATGCAGGATCCCCAGCTTCTCTCAATAAATAAATTTTATCTTCTAACAGGTTCCAGTGTAGCTTTAGAGTCTGAAGATAAATTAAAAGAAAGTCTTTCAACAAGAAGATTGGCCCTTTACTGAAACGGCAAGATTGACAAGACTACAAATTTAAACCATTTAGAAAAGTAATACTTGAAGCAGAGGAGGAAATACTCCCTGGTTAGGTGCGTCCTCTGGAGGGAAGCACAGAAGAGATGAAGGTAATGGTCACTGTGTATACATACCTACAGGCCGTACGCGTGTAACGGACACATGCACATTCACCTGGAAAAGTGAGGATATTGCTATATGACATAGTTAGCCTCTATTTCCTCACCTGCTGTTACTGGAGGGGGCCTTCCTCACACTGCGCTATTACCCATTCACTTCTAATGAAATCGTCATCTCAAGTCACATAAAAATGCAGCATGAGCTTAGATTCGTTGACGTCTAAACTGCATTAAACTTCCTCTGTATTGCAACAGAAAGAGATGGAAGAGAATCTGAGTAGTCGAGCCCCGCTCCCTTTGGTACTTGCACAAGCTTAACATGAAATAAATAAAATTAGCATGCTGTCAGGGCAAGTTGTTCTACAAACACAAGTGTTTTGATTTAAATACTAAGGCCTCCACATTCACTAAAGGATTAAATCCTTAAACATGGGGGTTAGTGAAAGGATAAAGCTCATTCGCCTTCCGGTTTTCAAACCCCGACATGGCAAGAACACCACAGCGAGAACACCGACTCCTTTCTTCCTCCCTTGGAGGCCCCAGATTAACAAGTGCTGAACGGCAAGTGGAACTCCAAGCAAGTGCCCAAAACAATGTCTAGCCAACAGTATGTCCTCATCCTTCAATAGCTTCCAGCTTCACAAGTTTTCTCGAAAATAAAACAGTGGTGAGTTAAGACACTGCAATACCAGGTGGCATTCCAACACCTTACAGCAGTCTGTCAGGGTCTTGATTAAAACTAAAGTCACACACCAGAGACAGGTGATCAGAAGGGTAGTTGAATGATGGCAGCCTGTTGGGCCCAATTTGTTCTTCAGTCAGCAAGCCAAGGGCTGAGTTCACATTCAAGGCATGCTGGGAATACCAGATATAATCCAGCGTGTGCCGGCACTCTCCCGAGGGCCGGATCTTCCAGGTGGTGTACGGGGGCTCTGACTGCCCGTCGGGGCTCAGCAGCTTGTATGCGCTGTTTAAGTTGAGGCTCGAGTTGGAAAATTCTCTGTAGACCTCCTCAGTTGGCTCCGCGTTGAAGTCCCCGCAGATGATCAGAGGGATCTTCGCACCTTGGGTAATACTCTTCAGGTTCTGGAGAAGATCGCAGCCTTGAGCGGACCGAAACCTCTCCCAGCCAGTACGGGCTTTCAGGTGAGTGACAGCAATGCAGAACAGTCTTCCAGTTTCATTGCACTTCAGCGTCTGAGCTATGGCCACTTGGTTGGTCTTCAGTTTCATGGCAGTTAGCCGGATATTAGCACTGTTGATGAGCTCAAAGCGGTCTTTAAGGAAAAACAAGGCGCAGCCGTCCGGCCCGTTGTTCTGCGCCACATCTAGGCACGGGGACCACGGCTTCGGGAAGAAAGTACACTGGTAGCCCAGTCGGCTGAGGAGTGGCTCAAACGTGTCAAAGTAGTGGTCGACTTCTTGCAGGCACAAGATGTCAGGCTTGTACGCAAGAATTTCCTCCAGGATGAGGCACTTCCTCTCTTCCCATTTCAGAGCTTCCAGGGGGCACTGGACAAAGTTGTCTTTGCCTTCTCCGAGAGCTGAAATTAGCAAGGAGGGGGAGAGAAAAAAGAAGTTACCGATAGCTGAAACGGGCTGTCTTCCTCCCGGCTGCGCAGAGGCCAGAGGCAAGGCTCTGCTCTCGGGAGCAGCAGAGCTGCTTGCAGCCTGTCACAGGGCAAGAGGTTATAATGGGAAGCGGCGCGAGGCTTTTGCAACGCTTCGCTTTCTCTGTGAAACACGCCTACCTCTGTTTATGTGCAGGTGATGGGTTTTTCAGGAATAGCTGCTGACTTAAGGGTGCCAGGTTTGCCAATGGGTGGGAGAACCCCTTCTCAAAACACTGAAGTCTCTCCAGAAAAATTTAGTTCCCTTTACAGGTACGAGTTAGATTAAAGACTTCCTCCCCTCTTCCCAAAAGTCACTATGCTGTGGCAAGTGCTGCCACAGCTTCAGCCTATGAAAAAATGCAGTGGTGTAGAAGCAACTTAACTGCACAGTGTTAAGGCAGTTCCCACATGGGGGGTTTCCCACCCCAAAAAGATCTTAAGATGAGGCTGTCACATAAGTCAACTTACAGCCTTGAGTTTAGGGGTCTGGGAAAAAAATAATCTGAAATTATTATGAAAGATTAAGAATTCCCGTAACAGATCTGAATCCCTGATTAGTTCACCAACAAACTGATCAGAAAACTGTAGAGAAGCTTTACAAAGAATAAAACTTAGGGAAGGATGAGTCTTTTCTGGGGGTTAACAACTATCTAGAAGTGATGGGTCACAGCTTTTTGAATATACTGTGTCCAGTTCAGACCGGCATTCACAGCTACCTTTGGCATTACAGTAGCAAGGCGAGATCTCTTTTCTTTTCCTATAGAACAGAAGGCAAGCCACTACTGCAAGTGCTGAAAATCTATCCCCCACCCCTCGTTCAGTCGTACCTCATGTAATTCACCTCTCTCCCTTTGCTCCGCCGATCCCAGGCATGCCTAAATCCATAGGCATAGCCGCGTTCAAACGCTTTCTTTGCTGCATTTGATCTCAAGGTCACACCTTGGGCTTAGCGGCAGCTCCTACCTTGGGCAAGGATGTTCCACTGCATGACCCGAATGGGGCGGTGGTTACTGGCAGTGTTTTTCTTCAGGGCCACAAAATCCCTCTGAAACCGGGGTGGCCGTTTCTGCAGAACGATCTGACATTCCTCCAGCAAATCCTTGGGGTCTATAGGATCCAGCCGCGCCGAGTCCGGCTGCTCCAGGCAGTCCTGGTGCTGGGACACGGCACTGCTGCTCAGCGTCTTGGCAAGCGCGCTGTAGAGCCGGCTGGTGCTGTTTCCCATGGAACACACTGGAAAGGGAAAAATGGTGTTAGAGGTGTCCACCGTGACTCTCCCCAGCACTTGGGCGCCTTACAGATAACCTCGCTCCAGTGCCAGCAACGTGTGCTTTGTGTAGGAGCCTGTTCCCGAATCCGAGCTAAAATAAGAAGGATGCAGAGGTAGGGTTAGTTCTGTCCACAGTCCCATCGTCTTTGCTTATTATCAGGGGCTGCTGACCTCTGCAGCACGCGAACCGTCTTATTTCAAACACCCTGCAGGCATCTTCCAAGGGAAAAAGGGAGCCTTCCATGCAGAACAACAGGGCTAACATTAACTTCTGCAGGTGTTGCAGGAAACAGAATAGAGTGTACCTGTTCACAGGTACACCGGTGGTGTGAAGGGCCCGGCTCCAGGGTAGCTGCGGAGGAGTTCGCACAGAGTTCATACTCTTCCCGCGCGTCTCCGCAGCCAGTCCTCAGCACGGCTGTGCACGCCCCGAGACGCCTTCCAACACTTCCTCAGGGGGAATGTTTCCCTCTGAAGTGCCCACAGCGCGTGGGGAGTACCGGAAAGGAGGCTGCGTGTGGGCTTTTCCACGCCCGGCGCTCAGCCCGCACACCCGGCTTCCCTTCAAAGACGGGCAGGAAAAGCGGCGCTTGCACCGCAGCAGCTTGCAAAAGAGGCAACGCTTGACAGCGTTTCGGCATCATTTCAACTTACTGACTCCGAATGCATTTTGCAAAGGAAATCTTGAGCAAAAGAACTTCACTACTGCAGCGTGGTGGGCCCACGAGGTTTCCAAGTAAGTTTATTTGTACCTTGTAGTTACTTAAAAATGGAAGAGACTCGTCATCTCGCAGCAGATTTGGGGTGTTTCCCAACAGACTTGCATGTTCAGCCTTTGCTAGGCTGAACTACAGCATTACCAATCTTAAGAGCTGGTGACAGACACACAATAGTGACAGACCTGGCCAGAGGGGAAGGCAGGAAGACAGAAGCCCTAACAGTTCAATAAACATACTCAGAAGGAGTAAAAAAGAAGAGACAGACCCTGCAGCAGGAGCCTCATGTCCTTGTCTTTGGGAAATTCGGTACTTCTAAAGACACTAAAAAAAACACTTGCTTTAATGTATGGTTCGTATGTGTAAGCCAGGGGAATAGTGTCTCTGAAGAGTACTAAGTCATAAATTGGAATTTAAATTTGGTGTAGGACTCTTCCCCCCACCTCCATCCTTTTAGTTAAAGTACCAGGAGTTCCTCAAACTGAGATGGGAGCCCAAGCTCACATGCATGAATGTCTTTCTAGGGGAACTGTGTTTAAAGCCTTTCAGTTGCTACACTCTTTATTAGTTTACAATTCTCGTCAAGAAGCCAAGTACAGCTGAAGTAGAAGAAATGCCATTTAATAGTGAGGGAAGCAGGCCCAAACATGAAACGCCCCGAGCAGGACCCCGACACAGCTGCGAGGGGATGGGGAGCAGGAACGAAAGCATGCTCTGTCCTGGCTACTGAAGGGTCTGGCTCACATGCTACCAGAGCTGCCAGGCAGCCATGCAGAAACCCAAAGAAATCAATGGACTCTTTAATGAAAGCTCCACAGGGAGCTCCTCGCCTATTTTTGGGGTAGGTACAACCCATAGTCAAGTGCTGCAACTGGAGAGAAGCACGTGGTGCTTTCTGCTGCCCCAGGGATGCCGTCAGCAGCTGCGTATGGCCACCAGCCCCATGCTCGGCACAGCTCTGTCCCCAAACGCACACCCCTGCGCTTCCCTCCGGGCAGAGCGCTGGCCAAGCGGTGGGAACGGGGATGAACATGGCTCATGCAGGGCTCTCCAAAGGAATAACGGGGAGTTACTCTGCTCCAAGAAGCCGTTCGCAAGAGGCTTAGGCTGCTCGTTGCTTGATCTGAATCAGAGGGAGGGTGTTGAACGGGACAAGCTAGGTGCGATGCACCTGGAGCCAAAAGTCTACCCTGAAGCTCGGAGCAGCTTACACCTGTTCCCAGCAGGATGAAGTCGAAGTTCAGCCACGCGCCTGCCAAGCTGCAAACAAGGCCGGGGAAAGGTCTGAATCTCCTCAGCCCTGGGGTGACGGGGTATCCGGCTGTTCACGGGAAGTCAGGCATAGCCTAACCTGCACGGGACGTGCTACGGCCCAGCTGCAGCACGGGTCCGACAGCTTTTAAAGTCAGTAACGTCTCAGGAAGGAAGAAGTTTGTTTGGGCACCCGGGGAAGGCTGGATGAAAGAGGGCCTGGGCTGTAAATGGAACGCTTTCAGGTCTGTTGTAGGCAGCTTGGGAGTCCGTGGCTGAAGGGGGACTCCTGCAGGAAGACTCCAGTTTAAGATGGCTGATGAACTGCACAAGTTCTTTGTCCCCAAAGCGCAGAAACCGTCACAGCACGGGCTGAATCGTTCCACAGAAGAGGGGCCAGACCAGCAACCCGAGCACCGAGACACCAAACACAAAACCCGTTCGCTGTTTTTGCAACGCTTAACGTGTCTGTGGCAGTGAGGCAAGTACAAGGTCACCGTTCCGAGATCCTTACAGTCCAAGTTAAATGACCTGTAACTTGCTGGGGTAACGCCTGCCGCCGGTGCTGGCGTACGCAGAGGAACACGCGGACTCCTGAGCTTGCACTTTAGCTGTGGGTGGTGAACGTGGACACGATTCTCTTGGTGCGATGTTGCAACAGGGAACGCCAGCTCAGCAATTACTATTCAAGGTGCTTAATTAAAAAAAAAGCCTTCCTCTCAGCAAGGGTGGTGCCTCAGCACAGTAAGGGCAGCGGAAGAATTTAAACTATTCGTTAACCTTCAGGAGAACAGGGTGCAGAGTTCAAGGTTTCTTCTGTCATCCAGTAATGCACAGGGAAGATGAACTCCTAGGATCTTGGGTGCCAAGCAGCGATAGACTTTATTTCCAGGACTTTGAAGCAAAGACAAGGGCTGCAATGCTGCAGGCAGACCAGGGGCCTGCAGCAGGGTATCCGGGCCAGGGCCCTTACCTTTTGGGTAAGGTGAACAGCAATCCCGTTTCCCTTCCATTCGTCTCCTACCTCTGAGCACCATTTTTGGCCGATAGCCCCCACCTCGTACACCACAGGGATGTCGCAGCCAGGTGAACGGCTGCGCCACACCGGCAGCCTGGTCTGTAGTTGTACCAGCCGGCAGCTGCCGGAGGTGCCCTCCCTGCACCCCCCAGTTTGAAGAGAAACTTGGCAGACACCATCCCCATGTGACAAGTGCTATGCCAGAGGGTATCACACTACACGTGTGGCCTCGTTGGGGCCGGCAATGGGATGGCAGCCCCAGGCCACCCGCACTCAAAGCGGCGGTTGCTGCTGCTTGGCGTTCCGAGTCCCGATTTTGGCACCTAGGTCAGCCTTATGCACAGGGGAGCCAGGACCCGCATTCAGGGATTCAGAGAGCTCGACCCAGCAAGGCAGGTGCTGCCTGGTCAACAGGCAACACCAGGAAGAGGAGGGAGCCTCAAATCCTGCCGAGTAATACACAGAATCAGTACTTGGCACGAGCCCTGGAAACCCTTTTCCTTACGAGTGCTCTGCCAGCTCGCGGGCACATGCGCTCCTCATCCCTGTAGCTCTGTGAAGCTTCAGCCCTGCTGCCCAACACACTGGCCTGGCTTCAACAGGAGGAATGGAGGCACCCTGCCCCAGCCTGGCTTCTAGACCCCTCCTGTAACAGCACCAACAAGGGAAGGAGCACCCTTCACCCCAACCCCAGCTGAGGACAGCAGGGAAAAGCGGGTCTCCCGCACGCCAGGTCAGTAACAGAGCCGCAGACGC
>NW_010551447.1:0-214 GCF_000687285.1 Phaethon lepturus
CTGTGGGGTTCGGGACCACGGGGCTCGGCCGGGAGGTGCAGAGGGGAAGCACATTTTCACATCTGACTTCTTTCCCTCCCTCCTCCCGCTGTACCACGTGGAAAATTCCTCAATAGCTGGGAGCGGGCAACTGCCTGGCCGTGCTGCCTGCTCCGGCGGCCGAGGAGCCCGGGCTGGTTACGTAAAGCGGGTGGGGTTGGGGGGGGCGCCCCCC
>NW_010551447.1:252-599 GCF_000687285.1 Phaethon lepturus
GATGTTGCTCTTGTGGTTTCTTTCTTTTTTCCCTCAACAGGATCCAAATGTTCTGGCCAAGAGGGAAAATCGAGGTATTTCTGTTCTCCTCCTCCCCTTCTGGGCTCAAGTTCTTCATGCTTTTAATCTTCAAACCCCTCCCCCTCAATTATTAAGGCCAAAAATGTGTTTGAAACTGTTCTGGTTAAGAAAAGAGGGTTTCTGGAGGTGATGGCTGTTGTTCCTCCCCGTGAACTGAACAAAATGGGAAACTGAAATTCTCCCTCTCACCCGCTTTGTCCCGGCAAAGACCTGCCCGTGATCCGGCCCCGGGATCCCTCCAACATCCCGACCCCCCCAGAGGGACG
>NW_010551447.1:735-1073 GCF_000687285.1 Phaethon lepturus
TCCTCACCCTGGTCGTGCTCGACTGCAGCACCTTCAACGCCGGCTTCCAGACGGCGGTGCACGGGAGCCGGGAGCACGGCGTGGCGCAGGAGGCTCGCCTGCTCTCCTGCCCGCTCTCCTTCACCGTCTACGCCACCCACCGCATCCCCATCACCTGGGCTGCCAGGTAAGAGCAGCTGCCTGGACCTTGCTCAGCCTCTGCCTGCCCGTCGTGGGGCTCAGATACTCAGCAGGCGTGGAGGGAGTAAGAGCTAACCCGCCCCAAGCCTCCTAAAGGGCGGGAATATGGGGATGCTGGTGCTCGCCGGGCAGTGAGGGATGCTCGCAGGCAGCTGATG
>NW_010551448.1:0-2336 GCF_000687285.1 Phaethon lepturus
CAACCACTGACTGAGTTGAGGAGCTATGCAAATTACCCCCACACACTTTCTAGGAGCATGCATGCTAATTTAAATACATGCAACCAATAGCAAGTGATATAGTAGTCACTAATCAATGAATGTAAACTTGGGCGTGTTTTTTTATTGTTTTGCTAATCATGTAACAATATAAATACGCTGTAGTCTTTGTACCGAGCTAAGCTAGCTTTGTGGGATACCACCTAGCTTCCAGCTTTGTGCAAACCCGCAATAAAAGGAATACCTCAACCCTGTGTGAATGTTGGCCTTGCATACTGGGTAAAGGTCCCGCTTTTTGGGATAAGTGTACTGTATGCATAGTTTTAAATAAAGTAAATTTTATTGGTATGATAAATCAGTTTCCTGATGGAACAGAGTTTGGTTTTTTCTTTTTTTTTTTTTTTTAAATACAGTGTGGGGGAGGGAGAAAGGGGGACTGACAAGCTATTTGAATCCAGAACAGTAGTCTGTTGTGTAACTTTCCTATGCTTTGTAGATCTTGCTGTTGAAACTGCTTTCTTCAGATGTTCCCACTCTTCTTGGAGAGCTCTTTTTAGCATCGCACTAGTATCTGCCAATAAGCTTTGAAACAAAACTTCACTGAGAAATCTGCCAGGGCTGTAAGGAGGAGGCAACTTATGCAAATGTACAAATTGGTCAAGTATGTTACAAAATATGCTACTCTATATTCTCAAGCTGACTCCAGTTGGAATAAGTTGAATTATCTTGCCTTTGTATTGTAATTTTTTCCAAACCGTGGATAAACCTGATTCTTCATGTGCAATATAATTCACTAGGCAATAGATAAAAATTTCAACTTCATGGTGCAATATTTTAAAAAAAACTTTCATGGTGGTTTTTATATTAGTGTTTAAAACAAACTTGAAATAAATTTTATTTTACCAGTTGATTACTGTTTGTTGCGGTTTTGTAGATGGAGTACAACCATGTTTGGGTTAATGCCTAGATAATGGTGACACTGTTCAATTTGGGTCTGATTACTTTGTATGCCTTACTAATTGCCCACCTCCAGAGGAAGGATTAATAAGTGGGACTTCAAGGAGACATCTTGTTACAAGGAAGATAGATAACAAGGATAGGAGAATGCCACTGGCATGAAGTCAGCAAAATCCACAGTAACTGGGGTAAAGGTAAAGGTGTCAGAGGGAGATCACAACCACTGACTCAATTGAGGGTCTATGCAAATTGCCCCCCCACCTGCCAAGAGCATGTGTGCTGATTTACATGGCAAGCAAAGCTAATTTAAATATAACAAACCAATAGCAAGCGATATGGTAATCACTAACCAATCAATGTAAATTTGGGTGGGTTTTCCACTGTTTTTGTTAATCATGTAACAGGATAAATACGTTGTAATTCCTTCATGTGGTGTGCTAGCTTTGTGGAATTTACCACCTAGCACCCATCTTTGCGCAAACATGAATTAAATAAATCTCTCATCTCTGTGTGTAAGATTGGCCTATTGCACACTGGGTACCAGACCCCATTTGTAGGACAACAGTTTAACCACAGCCAACAACCAAGCACCACACAGCCGCTCACTCTCTCCTCCCCAGCAGGATGGGGGAGAGAATCAGAAGGGTCAAAGTGAGAAAACTTGTGGGTTAAGGTAAAAACAGTTTAATAGGTAAAGCAAAAGCTGCACACACAAGCAAAGCAAAATAATGAATTCATTCACTACTTCCCATCGGTAGATAGGCATTCAGCCATCTCCAGAAAACCAGGGCTCCATCACATGTAATGGTTACTTGGGAAGAAAAAATGCCATAGCTCCCAACGTCCAGCCTTCCTTCTTCTTCCCCCAGTTTTATTGCTGAGCATGATGTCATATGGGCTGGAATATCCCTTTGGTCACTTGGGGTCAGCTGTCCTGGCTGTGTCCCCTCCCAGCTTCCTGTGCACCCCCGCCTTCTTGCTGGCAGGCCAGCATGAGAAGCTGGACAATCCTTGACTGCTTAACAACAACTAAAAACATCAGTACATTATGAACATTATTTTCATCACAAATCCAAAACACAGCCTCACACTAGCTTCTATGAAAAAAATTAACTCTATCCCAGCTGAAACCAGGACAGTATTGTAAGATATAAAGTCCTTTTCTTTAACAAAGATGTGCCTACTTCCTGTGTTGTAGTTTGGTTTTTGGTTGGGTTTTGTTTTACACAGCCTAATTAGCTCAAATGTCTGTTTATAACTATAACTTTTTAAAGTCTCCAATTTTAAAACAAAGAAAACATAAAATACTAAACCATCTTGTTTGAAACTGTTGAAACAAAGATCTGAGACAAGGAAGAAGG
>NW_010551449.1:0-1115 GCF_000687285.1 Phaethon lepturus
TCCCCGCGCTGCCGGTGCCCGCTCCGCCGCGCAACGGTGCCGGGCGGAAAGGCTGCCTGCAGCCCAGGATGGCCCTTCTCCTGCGGGAGCAGTGGCTTCGGGGTCCCCCGGGCACTCCCAGCGGAGAGTGCCGCGGGGTTAGCACCCGGTTCACTGCTGAAGGGCTGGTCATTCCACCCGTTTAGCAGAAACGATGAGCGTGAGTGGCCGGAGGCGGCACAGACAGAAACCGTGACGTTGTGGTGCGCTCTCGATTGTGGCGATTGTGGTGAATCTCCTCTAAAATGTGAATCGCTGATTCCTCATCCTAGACATCCCCAGGGAGTCTCCTGTCACTCATAACGGAAGTCCTCGTCCCAAATCTGCCTCAGAATCTGATGTTTGTCTTCCGGAGTCAATTTATGTAAAGTAGCAGATTTGGAGTCATTTGGCTCACTTCATGCCGAAGCCAAGAGCCATCAAACACATCTTGTTCCCTGTGCATAATGTCTAACACGTGTCTTATCTTAGGAGTACACATACTATGCTGACTGCAGCGGCATCTTCGTGGGACACTGTAAGCATAATTGAAGTTCACAAAGGACCTGGATGCGAAGTATTTAATAACTCTCATGTAATATATTTAGTTATACTGATAATAATATAGTAGTTAGAGTCTAAGCCGGTGCTTTTATATGTGGGAGGAGCGCAGGATGCAGAACTTGGGGTTTCTCAGCATCGTTTTGCAAGCGGCTGCATTACTCACAACGACAGAAAGCACCACCAGATAACACAAGTCACCGGTTCCTGCCTAGGGAGGCAAGCTTCACAGCGCGCTCATTAGCCCAAGCTGACAAGTTTTCTGCCTTTGTGGAGGCCCAGTGTGATAGAGATTCAGCTGGGTCTATTTTAGGTTGTTGTCTTTGATTCCTACCTAGCAGAGGATGGTGGGGCTGGGGGCGGGGAAAGAAAGAGGTAATGGCAGTATGAAGAGGTGGTAAGGCCCCTGTAGCATGAACCAAGGACTAAGGCAGGAGTGGGATGTGAAGTCAGGAGAAGGGATGAAAGGACACAGGGCAATATCCCTAACCCTGGGGCTGAGATGAGGGTGAAGTATGATTTTTTATATATATATA
>NW_010551450.1:0-1288 GCF_000687285.1 Phaethon lepturus
GAGGGGCCCCAGGGCCGAGTCAGCGTCGCCGCTCCTGCGGACCCCGTATGCCCAGAGCTTTGAACGGAAGGGCACGTGCCACCGGGAGAAGCAGCCCGGAGGAGTGACGTGCTCCCAGTCCTGTACCCCGGGGACATCGCACCGCTGCAGCCATCCCGGCTACCCTTTCTTTTTTAAAAGCCTACGTTTCGGAACACAATAAACCAGTAAGCCAGTGAGGAGGCAGCAAACGCACATAAATTTGATGCCGGTGCATCATTAGCCGGAATGAACGCAATTACGTGCGAAATGAGCACCTGAGGTAGAAAAACAACCAGAAAGAGGTCTGAGTTGATAATTTATGAATGGAGAGAGCATTTTGTGCTCTATAAAGCAGCATAACCTCTGTCTTTCCCAGATTTTCTGTCCGCCTGCCTTTCCTCAATTTGATGCTGGCTTCCTCGGCCAGGCAGCGGCAGCTCACTGATTACGCGTCAGAAACGGCAGCGCGCCTCTCTCCTTGCCAGGAATTAAGTCCGTAGAGTTTCAACATTTTTTCCAATGAGCTGCATGTAAATATTCAGCAGAACGTGCGAGGGAATACAATCTGCAGCGTTCCCCTCCTGGCGGGGCCGTGGCAGGGGGGGAGGCGAGCCCCCCCCCCGCCGGGCCTGGAGGGGGTTCCCGGCCGCTCGCACTAACTCGCAGCCGGTACGGAGCAGCGTCCTGGCACAATGTGCGTAATACGTTTATATTCAGGTTGCATTCATTCTCCAGAGCAGATAAGAAATAAAACTAGAAAAGGTACGTTACATGCATCACAGGCCGGCCAGGATCCCTTGAAAGTACAAGTACCTGGGCTAAGGCTCAAAGTCACCGTAACCTATTATTAAACCTATTCACCTGCACAACCCTACCAAACCAAGAAATAGAAGGACTACGACGTAGCGAGAGGTCGGGTGCTCGGGACTGCGGGGTGACGCCGTGCAGACCCAGGGGGGCCGTGCCCAGCCCCGGCAGCCGCGTCGACATCACTGTTGGGCACAGCAGGCTCTGCCGCTGCGGCTCGGTCTTCCTCCCGGGCTCGCCGCAGAGATGCCAGGAGCTACATGTGCTCGAATCTCCCTGCTTGTCTCCAGCGTGCTGGAAAACTTCAACACTAATTACTTGTGATTTTGGGCTGCCTGGAAGTGCGAAAAGGTTTTCTTTAGCTTCGCTAGTTCCCCTGAAATTGAGAAAATAATCGGAGTTTAAAAATGATGCTTCTTTCCTTTGCTCGGGAAAGTATACGTGTGCGAGAGGACGGTGT
>NW_010551451.1:0-1359 GCF_000687285.1 Phaethon lepturus
ACACTGCGGGCTGTCCCAGCTTGGCAGCCTCACGCAGGCAAGGCAGGACCCTTCTGAGCCCTCGTGCTTATCAGAAACCCAGCTTTAGCAGCTCCTGTCTCACTAGGCAATTTTTTCCTTTTCATCTGGTGCTGCCGGCAGGTCCATTAATCCTCCAGCAGCTGAAGCATGGTGTGATTTTCCAGGCGGAGTTTGGTCTGGGTTGTGAGGTCCTGATGGAGCCTGGAGGGATGCGTCTGTCCAAGACTATCCGGACCCAGAGGTCCAAAAATCCAGAGACCATCCTCAGCCATTTGCCAGGCAGCGGGGAAGGTGATTTGCCTCCTGCTGCCGGTCCAGCGGCTCTAGGGAGGCCAGAGATCAAGGAAAGCCTCTTTTTTAAAGTTGGCTTTGCCCATCCCAACTGGCCAAAGTTACTGTTGGAAGCTCAGTCAGATTTCTGCAGGGATTTGTCTTCTGCAGCCTATCTTCTAGGAGCTGGGATCTCTTGGCTGGATCCTTCTCGCAGTTCATCATCACAAGTATCATTTAGCCTCTGAAGTTACGTCTTGCTTTTAATCATTCTTTACCATTCAGGCATGCTGCAAACTGCTCCCTAGATGGTAAAGCGTTATCTTTCCTAATGAGCGGGACTTGGGGGACGCGGGAGAGCAGAGCAGCCCATTTCTCTTCACCACCACCAACAGATCAGAGCAAATCAGTTTTGCAACAACTTTAATAAATTCATTCAATTTGGTGAGCCAAAAAAAAAAAAAAGAAAAGAGAAAAAGATTAAAAAGTAAAGGAAGAAATAACATGGGATGCTCCCAGCAATTGTGGTGGATGGTAAATCTCTTCTTTATTACTCCTTTATTTCCAGAATCTGAAGTTTAAATAATTAAGCAGAATAAATGGTGGATGAACGTTATTTTCAAGTTTTATTTATTGATTCTCAAAGGACAGATGTGCAGAGAGACCCAGGCATAGAAGAAGCTAATTACTCCAGTGATGTAAATCAGGGTAGGATCATTAACATGAATACCGTTTAAAGAAGATTTACACCAGCCTTCTAATTTTGGGAGGAAAATATGGAAGACTACATAGATTTTAATAATTTTTTGTTCTGTCTTCTTTGCAATTAATTTATTTTCCAATTTAAAAGCACATCAGGTTTGGGTTCGGGGTTTGTTTGTTGGTTTTTTGTTTTTGTGGTTTTTTTTTTTTTTTAATTTAAATACATCTGTTGACAGTGCTGCTCACTCTAAAGGTCTTTTTCAGGAGCCTGAGGAAGCTGGGTCTCCGCTCACAACGTCTGCAAGGCTGGGCTGGGCCCCGGGAAGGGGAGGAGGTGCTGCACGGCGCAGCCGGCGCTGGGCTCCC
>NW_010551451.1:1390-4048 GCF_000687285.1 Phaethon lepturus
TGGAAGCAGGTCAGGGCTGGGAGCACGGGGGGCTTTGGTCTGATGTGCACCTTGCTCTCGGTAATATCCACTTCAGCAGCGTATTTATCCTTTTAAAAACGCAGGGGAGACCCCAGCCGCCCGGAGCCCACCCCTCTGCCGCCGTGCCGGGCTCCCGAGGCACCAGCTTGTGTTTGGGGCTGAGCATCTCGCCGTGCCGTCGCTGTTCTGAATCGCGGTTTCGATCTCGGGTCGCCGCCGATCCGTCGCACACGCCGGGGGGGTCTCGCCTTCCGCAGGAGCTCTCCGGCACTGGGGTATTTTTGGCAGGCGAAGGAGGAGGAGGTGGCAACTGCTACAGCAGGAGCTACAGAGGCCTCGGAGAAGCGGGGCATGCGAGCTGGTATTAACAGTGGGGCCAGTTAAGGAGACCGGGAATTAAGTCAATCTGACACCTGTAAGTAACTGAACCCCAAGGAAACACAACGTTACGTGAAATTTCTGCTACGAGGGGGGTGACATATGGTTAAAGCAGCCCCGTGAGCAGATAAATAGGTGGTTCCCTTCGTTATCCAACCTTGCCTGCGTGTTAAGACCAATGAGGGCACGTCAGCGGTGCAGCTGCAGCTGACGGTGGTGGGCACCGGAGCGGGAACGCCGGAGCGGGAAGCACTGTCGGTTTTCAGGAGTCCCCAGCTCGGCTCGCTCCGGGCAAGTTTCATCGTGCGAAGCCCCGGCGTCATGAGAAGGAGCTTTTCGTGCCAGAGAGAGACCTGAAATACAGGCGCCGGGAATGAGAGGCTGGGTGCGCGGCGCTGACTTTTATGGCTTCATTCTCCTCTGGATGAGCTTGGATGGGGCTGTGGGAAGTTATTTTGTTCCAGCAAGATGGGGAGAGTCTGAGGCGTCGGGAGCTTGGCTTGGGTCCCTTCTCATCTATTACCAGCCTGGAAATGAAAAATCTGGCTGTGATTTGTAGCGATTGCAACGGAGTGGAAAAGCTGTTGACACCTCCGATCCATCGCCGTTCATTTTTTTTCCCCTGCTCCCAGATAGGACCGGGGATGGGTATTTGGGGAGTGCGAGAGGTGCTGTGCGTGGCCTCCTCAGCTCTGCCGCTAGCGCCTGCACCGCAGCGTGCCGTGAGCTTTGCAAACCGTTTGGGCAGCCTGAAGAAAAATTAGGGACTTTGTAAGACGTTTCAGAGGAGCACCTGAAATTTGGGAACTGCCATGGCAGCGTGCATTTGCTACCAAATGAAGGAGGATGCACCATTGCCCTCAGAGATGTGTGGGTCTCGTTATCTCCCTGCCTGGAAAGCAGGCTGGAAAGCCAGGAGGATGGGCTGTGTTCCTGTCTCTGCCAAAGTATGTCAAATTAATCTATCTAGCATCTTCTCTGTGAAAATTTTTGCCCGGCTTTAAAATGGGGACAGTCATCACCTGCCTTTTTTAGAGGAGGTTTGTGTGCTTAAGAGGAACTGTGTGTGGGACAGAGCTTTGCTCCCACGCTCGCAGCAGGGGTGAGATCTGGTCCTTCAAAATGTCACTTGATAAACAACAAGTAATGATAAACACTTATTGTTATTCTCCCTTTTTTGTCTCTGTGGGAGTATGATGATATTGCTAAGTGACCGAATACTCATTTGACCCTTGAAAATACAGGAGTCATGTTTAATTCATGTCTCTTATTTATAGATTTGGGCTCCTCCGGTCTCTCTCCTGCGATGCGCAGCTGCTGCTCCGGAGCAGAAGGAGGGTGTTTGGCCGGAGCCTCTCTGGAGGAACAGCCTTCAGGACCGCGCTGCAGCAGGAACGTGATGCGTCAGCTCCCTGTGCGCTGATGAGGGCTCGTGAGACAATAAATATGGGAAGTTTTGCAGTTGAATCGCATGGATGTTTTCAGAGGAGCAGCCACAGCTCGCTGCCCGGCTGCCCGCCATCAAATCAGGGCTTTTCCAGTGGTACCGGCATCAAGAAAGTCTCTCCAAGAGATCAACCCAGCGGGATGGAGAGGAAGGGACCATGTGTCCCTGTTCCTCACCCCACCAGCCCCACGGTGCTCCGCTGAAGTGGGGGCTGACCCTGAGGATTGGGAGAAAACTGGGCTGCGGGGGGGAAGCTCTGCCCTGTGACCACAGTCCAGCAAAACCATGGAAGGAGCTGGGTGCAGTGCAGAGATGTGTGAAGCCGGGAGACCGTTAATCAGATTAACGAGGACATGATCTAAAAGCCACATATCAATGACAAAAATGATGGAGTGGTGCTGGATGGAAACAAGGCGGGCAGAGCGGGCTCTGACGTGGCCGCTGGGACGAACGCTTGTTGTTAGCAGGGAAAGGTGGTCCTGGGACGCGCGAGCCGGGGGCACCCGCGCAGACGGGCAGGGACGTAGCCCTTTCTCCCAGCACAGCGCTGGGTAAACCGCTGTAATGCAGACAGCTGTGGGCGAAGCATCGCAGAAGGGAAATGGAAAAGCAGCAAAGGGAGGGAATTGCAGCCTGGAGGAAGATAAAAGGTTTCGAGAGGATGGCTGTGAAGAAAGCGATTAGAGGAAATTAAACGTGGATGGGCGGGAGATGGAGGCTGGGGAGGGGGAATCTGGCCGCAGCGGTGCGAGGGCACGTTGCAGGGCGGGGGAATTGCTCTCATCGCTGAACCGTGCAGGCGCTGGGGAGGA
>NW_010551451.1:4060-7160 GCF_000687285.1 Phaethon lepturus
AAGGAGCGGGAGGCGTACGTGCGTCCAAGGCCAGCCGGGCGCTCCGGCACGGGGACCAGCTCTGGGCTGAAAGCAAGCTGGGTGGAGGGGGCAGGAAGATGTTAATTCCTGCCTGGCGAAGCCCTGATATATACACTTCACGAACCCGAAGGAGCTTTTGGTTAGAGCTCTTTTGCCTCCGGTTTTTCAACCTAGCAATTAAACATCCAGCCTGGATATGCCTCTTCCCTTGGACAAACCTCTTGCAAAGGACAGACAACCTGAGGCATCATTAGTCGCCTTGAACTTTGCAGCTCCTTCAGCTGCGAAATGGCACGGGAGATGGATGTGTCATCCCCGGAACTTTGGGGATGGCTTGAAGCTTGCCTTGCCCTGGGCTCTCTGAAGATGCTGGAGGACCGATCCTTGACGTTGTTGAGGGCAGGGTTGGAGCCTGGGGATGGATGAGGGTGCTCTCACACGTGCCAGCAGTGCTGTCAAGTGCACACGTGTTGCTTTGGTGAGGGAGAGGACGAGTCGGGCTCCTGGGTGCTCTCTAGCTCACTGCTGCTGCTCCTGGGAGGTGCACGAGAGCACCTAAACTTGCTTCCTAGAAATTGGTGCCAGCCCGTGGGATCTCTGACAGACGCGGTGTCACAGCAGTGCTGTTGTGTTGCTCACGGGCGGCTGTGCCATGTCGCAAGAAGGATGAAGACCAATTAGGAAAGTTGAGAAGTTCACCACAAGCCTTGTCTGAAAAAGATGCTGCTGGGAGGAGAAAGCACTGGATTGTGGTTTGACCCCTGGTTCTCCTCTCTCACTGCCCCTTTTCTTCTTAAAAAATAGGAAAGAATTAAATCCCATCAGTGGCTTTTAAAAGGCAACTGAAAATGTCCTTTATTAAATTACCACCCTATTGATCTAGCAGTCATCCAAAAGGGGATTGATTGAGGACTTAAACAGACGCGTACCCGGGCCAGACGTTCAATTAATGTGCATAAACGGGCAGTGCAGAAGCAATTTTCAGAGTAAGTCAAGCAAAGATCAATCCTGTTTTGCCTTCCATGCCAAAGTTGCTTCTGTATTTATTTTTATGTTATTTCATCTTTTTTTCCCCCTGTCACTCATGATAAGTATGTCATTGAGAGGCAGCACTCAAAGCACAGCTCAGTCCACTCATGGAGCCATCACTCCCTTCCTTCGGGCCTTGGAGAGGACACAGTTGCAGAAGGGTCGGGGAAAGCCACGTCGTCTCGAAGAACTCACACCCGAGGGCGTTTTTAGCAATGTAAATCCTAGGTTCTCCATGAAGCTCCTACAGAGAAGGCAGTAGGCAACGGCAGAAGATCTGTCACCTGCTTTGAGTATTCATGCGTCTGATGAACCTTGAGCTGCTCTTCCAAGTCTGGAGAAGGTTTGGGGGGAAAAAAACATTTTCTTTATTGATTGTTTCCTCCCACCTCTTCACCCTATTATAATTCTGGCTGGCTGCCACGGGCAGAGCAACCGTGATGGATCTACAAATACTCAGCTTTGCTCTGGCCTTTCCTATGAGTGCTCCAAAGAGAGCTCACGGACATGGCTGACGTGGGCCAGAGGAAATCATTTGAAGGCAAATCACTGCTCTGTGTCTGGTCGTTCTGTGTTTGTGAGTAAACTGCAAGAAATACTCTGTTCTTGGTTTTTTTGTCTTTCTAGAGTTATCAAGAATCCCATTAAGAAATTCTGGTCTCCAAAGGCTACCAGCCCAGCTCCACTGGCTCGAGGGCTTCGCTCCTGATCTCACTTAAGCCAGAGGTAGGTGGCATCACCTACACATGGAGTCATGTGTGGTCTGAAGAGGTCTAAGGCGAGCGCAGAGCCAGGCTGCCGAGCCCCAGGCCCTGGGGAAGGCTGAGCTAAGGCGTTTCGTGGCTCCAGGCAGATCTGAACCACGGACCCAGTGAGCTGGAGATGCTGGGGTTTGTTTCCCTGTGCCCGATGCACCGGCAGTGCAGACCTACCAGGTCCCTCCCTGTGAAGCCAA
This sequence comes from Phaethon lepturus, assembly GCF_000687285.1. Classification (NCBI taxonomy): domain Eukaryota; kingdom Metazoa; phylum Chordata; class Aves; order Phaethontiformes; family Phaethontidae; genus Phaethon; species Phaethon lepturus. Next base: position 6,066 of record NW_010551451.1, read on the forward strand.
CAGGACTTCAGAGCAGTGACATTGGGGACCTTGATTGTACTGGTGGACACAGTGCGGCAGAACTGGAGCCCAGTCCCCTGCTCTGGTTTCTGCTCATTCAGCTTTTGCTAAGCTTTTGCAAAGCTCCCGCATGTCCGTCAAGCAGCAGAATGGGAATTTGCTAGGGTGAAGGACTCTGATCTGCTGCGCTTGAGGAATACGGGCTCAAAAACACCCATGTGAGCTCTTCCACCTTCCCTTCACTCTTGTCTTTGTCCTCTGCTCCTCCTCACGGAATCATTAAGGTTGGAAAAGACCTTTGAGATCATCAAGTCCAACCACCAACCCAACACCACCACGCCCACTAAACCAGGTCCTGAAGTGCCGCGTCTACATGTTTTTTGAACACTTCCAGAAATGGTGACTCCACCACCTCCCTGGGCAGCTCGTTGGGTGGATGTGGGGTGCCCGAGATCTCCACGGTTTGGGCACGTGGAGAAGGACACTTTCTCCTCGCTGACCCGGTGCCGAGCAGTCTCCTCCTGCCCCACCGGACCCCACCATCCCCTCGCGCTGCTGCTGCTCCATGCGACAACGTGACTCTGCATCTCCTGCAGGAAGCGAGGACCATGTCCTGGCCTGGCATCACCGGTGAGTCGCCGCGGCAGATAGCCTCCCCTGTCCTCAACGGCACGGCCCTGGCGCTCGCGGCTCCTTCCCCAGTGCCGGCGGGAGGGAAGGCGCTCGGCGCTAAAGCCATAATTAGCAGCAGCTCGTTGCAAAGGCTGGGACCGAGGGGCTTTTCCGGCCTCTTACGTCTCGAGAAGCCTTTCATTACGTGGATGGAGAAGCGTTGCTCCCCTTCGCCTTCGCACGCTGCGGGATTTCTGCTCGGGGAGATGCGCGGAGGCGTGAGGGTGCCCTGGGGTTCGCGCCCCGTGGCATGGGAAGGAGGGGACGAGGGGGGCCATGGCGGGGACCGCAGGAGGAGAGCTGGAGGGATGCGTTCAGTTCATATTTGTTCAGTCCAGTGACTTAGGAGCCAAAAAAGAGCTGGTGGGGGCAGCCGGAGCGTGGCCCCTCTCCCAGGTTTCGGGTTGGGGTGCGGGGAGGGCG
>NW_010551451.1:7198-9482 GCF_000687285.1 Phaethon lepturus
GCGGTGCCTGCGGGGAGCAGCGGAGAGGACACGGAGCTGGCGGTTCCTTTCCCCTCTCTCATCTGTGCGGTACAGTCACTGTTGAGGAAGATAAATTATTGAATGGGTGAAATCTTCTGTGAAGAGTCATAAAAATGTATCTTCAATTAGAATGTGCTGGGGCTTTTTAGGCACCTGAATGGGAACTGCTCCTGCGGCAGATAGAGACCTCTCATCTCCTTTTCCCCTTCTTTCTTTTTTTTTCTTTCTCCTTTTTTTCTCCCCAAAATCATTGTTTCTTCCCTGCTCAAGGATAGCTGTGCAGGTATAGATCCGCACCCCAGCAGCAGCAGGCAGGAGCCGTGCCAGCGGGGGGCGGGACGGATGATCTCTTTTAAACCAAGAACTGGTCAGTAGTTAAAAAGGATTTTTTTGTGTTTGTTTTTTAATTTTTAATAGCTCTGCTTTTTGGATTTTTGGAGCCAGTATTTCATTTGAGTGAGTTACTTCGTCCCTGGTAGTACAGGCTGTAATTTAATGTGATTCTGTGTTAATAAAAGAAATATTCCTTCTTTCTCTCTTATTTGTTCTTCCTTTGGTAATAATCAAATAAGTGGAGCACATCATTAACGGGCTGTGAGCACTGGAGCGTGCCTGGGTGCGATGGGGGCCCCATCGCTGGTGCGACGGCTCGCTCCGGCCGGTGCTTGCGTTCCCTTTTCCTGTGTCTTTACGGCTGTTGGGTATTTTCTCCCCAAAAGGTGGTCCCTGCAGCATTCCCACCACTCTGGGAGAGAGAGGCTGAGTGCTTCGCTTTGTGGTCTGCTCCTCCACCACGTGGCTCTCGGGATTTATCCAGCGCCATTCCAGCCGCCGTGGGCAGCCCGAGGCGTGGGACGGTGAGTGCCGAGGTGCCGGTTTAGATGCTGCCAGCAGCCTGGCAAAGGTCCACAGCTGTGGAGCTGAAGCAAAGTCACTTCAGGGGGCAAACCCCTCTGCCTGGGTCTCCTTGGGCTGCTGAGCTCATCCCAGCTGCTCCTGGAATGGCAAACCACCAAACTGCTTCCCTTCCGTGGGGCAAACGCACCGAAGCTCATCCAGAGCAGCATCGCAGCCCTTTTGTGACTGCAAATTTGGGGGGCAGGGGGAAAGAAGTGATTTATAAGTGTAGTTGGGATTTTATTTGCATTTTAAATCACACTCTCTGCTAAACTAATGGACCCCCTATTTATAGATGACTCCAACATAAAGTGACTGCTAATTACTACAATTAATATAGCGTTAAAGGCTTGCCAGCCAACTCCACTGCAACTTGTATCGCCTACTCATTTTCAATTAAGGCACATTGACAAGTAAAATACGCAGTTATTAAGAGCAGAGCCCTGTTGTGTAATTACATTTTTCTAAGGTCATTAATCTCCCGCAATATTCAGTTTTGCACCCGATGGCTGGAGAGGGGGCAGTTTGGAGGGAGAGCCCGTCAGGGGACAGTGGGAAAGTAAAAAGATACTTAGGGAAAGTAAAAAAAGGTGAGATTTTTATTTTTCATCGTGACTTCAGACTGTGGGTGCACATCCTTGGACGGGCATCCTTGGATAACCCATAGGACCATCGCGTCTGTGGCCAAGGGGTGCCCTGCTAAGCAGACCGTCCCTGCCCTGCTGCACCCCTGGGTGCACCCGCTGCCTGCGAGATCTTTCTGCGTTAGGGTCAGGCAGAAAATCCCCGTGTTTGTGGAGCTCTCAGGTGGGTGCTATCCTACTTTAATCAAGTTTCCATGGTTCATCCCCACATTTATTATTATTTCCCGAGCTCTTTGGGGATACCCAGGCTGGGCTGCCTGTTGAATAGAGCTTTTTCCTCCCCCGTGACCAGGGAGCAGGACGGGAAGAGCTCTGGGCCATACCCTGTGCACTTTTTGGGGCCCGAGGGAGAGCGGAGGAGCTGGGGGACGGAGTCGAGCAGTCTCCCAGCTCCTGCACACCGTGCTGGGCCAGGGATTACAGCGACTGCCGACAGTAAGGCTGAAGCCTCGTGTTAAGTCTGTGTACATTAACTCAAGCCCCCAGCAGCACAGCACCGAGCCTCTCCCGCCCTGGGTCCAAGCCTTGCTTGTTTGACGTTTTGTGCACTTTTTGGCTGAGCGTCAGCAAAGGCGCTACCAGCCGTGGAGAGGGTGACCGCTCTGTAGAGCAAAAGGAGAATAAATAAAGAAAAGTCAGTATAAAAAGAGGCTTAACTGCAAACGAGCACGCAAACACCCAGAGCAGCGAAGGAGCATCAGCTCCCTCATGCCTCCGGCACC
>NW_010551452.1:0-277 GCF_000687285.1 Phaethon lepturus
CGGGCTTTTACTTTGGGATTTCCTGACCTTTCAACAGTCCCATTTGCCCTTTCGCAACCCATACAAGCAATCCTTACGCAGAGCGGAGGACTGGGATGGGACCCTTCAGCAGACTTTTCCTTTATCAGCAGTGACAAAGCTGAGCCAGGACAAATACAGGCTCCGGGCACAGATTTGTGATGCTGCATAGCGAACCCCGATGACCCGAGCTCAGCCCATCCGGGCACCTGGGTACACCGCTCTGCTCAAAGGCAGCGTCTGTCCCCACACGCGTCCC
>NW_010551452.1:472-4063 GCF_000687285.1 Phaethon lepturus
GCGGCCGCTGTTCTGGGAGACGTGTGTTAAGGTGGCCACTCTCCCTCCTGACGCCCAGGAGTTTGTACGGCCGTCGGAAGTGAGCGACCCTCTCCCGCTGCCGGCAAACTAGGTGGGAGAGAAGAACAGCGCATAGGAACAGCTCTCTGCCGGGCTGCAGCCACATCCCTCCCCAGCCCCGTCCTCCCGCCTGTTGCTGGGCCAGCCCAGCCCAGCACCAACGTGCCGCATGGCGAGCGGCTGGCCCCGGCGGGCCGGCCCAAGCAGCGGGGTGTGCTGCCTTCTGGGGCTGAGGGTGGCTGAGTCTGGCTTGCAGGGGTGACAGGGGTGAGTGACAAGGGCTCGCAGCAGGGTGAAGGGTGCTCAGGCACCCGGCTGCAGTGACCCTGTTAGTCTTGCACGTTAGTCCTTGTTCCAACGCCCCGCTGCACAACGCTCTCACAGTCGACAGTCAGGGGTCTGCTTTTGAAGGAATTTAATATAATATATGCCTATGTAATGTAATGTAGGCTTCAAAATAATTTGCAGGGATCAGCAACTTCATGACAGCCTTTGAGCAGGGGCCTTGAAGCAAAGTCTGTTGTGTCACAAGAGTACTAACACGTGGCCAGAGATAGGACAGACGGAGTCCTGGGAGATGTCTGTTGATGACCATGCAAACCCACATCTGTTACCTGGCCAGGGTGTGGCAGCTTTGATCCTGAGAAACCCTCTGATCCAGAGAGGGAGGAGTCGGCGTTTCGAAACTGGGCGGTTTTGAGACAGTAGAGCCACTCCTGGTAATCATCATAGCTGCGGCAGATCACCCGGATCGAATTGATTAGTCGGCCTGTAAAAACATCGCTCTCTGCTGTTACTGGCTTTGACGGACAGTCCATGTTGCTTCCTTCAGAAACCCACAGGAATCCCCTTGTTCCATCCCTCCCCACGTTCTCCCAGGGTCCGGAGACCCTGACACCGGCGCAGGGACAACGGGAACACTGCTTTCGGTGCTGACCATTTGCACCTGGCTGAGCGGAGGACAGAGGCAACCACAGCCCGGATCTAAATGAGGGGAACCTGTGCAGCCACGCTGTGACAAGCGCACCCCGGGGTGCAAGCCGCGGCTGGTTCACAGCCTCTCCCTGCCACCAGAGCCAGGCCCTGCCATGCAGCCGGGGCACAGACGGCCCAAGATTTCCAAGCCGTTCAGTTCACAGAGCTTGGGTGCTGACGTGCACAGCCAGAAAGACGGCCACAGCAGCTTAGGGAAACCAGCCTGACCCCAGAGAGCTCCGTGGCTGCTGCCAGCACACCCCTTGGCATGCCAGACACGCACCTTCTATTAAAAAGGAGGTTTTCTCGTTCTCTTCAAAAAGCACTTGGATGGCGTTGAGCGGCAGCTCGCCCTGTCGAGAGAGAAGCAGGCTTAGGACCGCACAGCTGAGCGCAGCGCACAGCCCGTGCCATTCAGCACAGGCGGAGCGGGGAGGATGACCCGGCTGCCCCTGCCCGCTTGAGGGATGGAGGTTCTGCAGGCACCTGGCTGGCAGAACTCCACTTCTACAGGGGCTTTCCCATCAGGGAAGCCAAGAGGCTCTGGGAGCCTACTGCAAAGTTTTGCCAGCTTAGCTGGGAGCACGAGGAGAGGAGCCCCCAGCGCAGCCCCGGCGGTGGGGATGGGCAAGGCTGGCAGGAGCCTGGCTGCTCTTCATGTGGCATGGGGAGAAGGTGCAGCTCGGCCCTGCTGGCAACCCCCTCGGGGTCCTCTGCAGGGAAGGGGGTGAGGAAGGGGAAGTCCAGCACCTAAATCCCCTAGGCTAGATCTGCAGGAGATGAGAGGCACCCAAGCTGCTGCTTAATCTGGGTGAGGACTTGGGTAGCTCTACACTCCCGTAAGTGCGGGGCACGTTGGAGAACTCTGTCTCCAGCAGATTGACTCAGCCTTGTCCCAGTAAACTCACCCTCCCCGCTCACAGCTCACTCTCCCACCACCAGCCTTATTGCAGGAACGAAGCCTCTGAAGCCAGCGTGACCACACAAGCCATTTCTGTAAGCTTTGTTCTTACAAAGTCCCTCCTGAGCCCTGAGCTCAGAAAAACACTCCTTCCATTCCAGCTGTTTCCAACAGTTTCCTGTAGTTTAATGGCTGACTTCTCCAGAAAATTTTGCAAACATGGTCCTGAATAAGTTTTTAGTTGTTGGATTGGGACTTCCAGCCTTGCAAACAGGAATCCCCACAATCCACACCCTGCAAAATCTTATAAAGACAGGGTTGAGCCCTGCAAATGCCAGCCGGTGAAATGTGAGCTCTTGTGCTATACAGCACAGTTGCGAATGCCAGTCCTGTGACCTGAGTGGGGTTTGCTCCTGGCAGGCGCTCCGTGTACGCTCCTATTATCAGGGAGCTGAGGCAGAGAGGCTAAAGCAACCTGTCCTTGGAAAAACTGGAGTCAGAAGGTACCGTGTGCTATTGCCCCTAAGTGCAATAGTGCCTTTGCATGCACGTGCGCCAGCGTCCTCTCTGCCATCACCCTGCTGTCCCTTGGCCATCCCCGCATCTGCCCCGGGCCTTGGTCTGTGCCAGGCCCAGCTCTCCCGTGAGCTCTGCGGGACGGGCAGCAGCGGGCAGCATCCAGACCCCTTCTGCTCCTGCCGCCGCGCCCCATCCTCAGCCCCGCTCTGCTGCCAGATATCCTTCAGGTGTCATCGCTGACAGTTTAATTCTCTGTAACAGGCAACCGGGCAGAAGGGCCAAGGGTTTGTCAGCACTGAATTAGGATCTAGGTCTCCTCTCTCTTTGGGGCTCCCCAAGCTGAATTTTCCTTACACAAGTGGAACAAGAACAGCCCTGGGAGAGCAGCTGAAGCAGCTTTTGCAGCGGAACCACCTCACAGATAAGCACATTGCTTTACTTCTCATCTCTCTCTTTCTCTGAGCAGGGGGGAACCAAGTGACTTGTCGCTTCTTTGTTCCTGAAGCCCCTGTTCGTCTCACCGGGATGTCACCCTAACCCCGTCTATGGGCATAGAGCACTAGGCCAGGGCAGCTCGTGGCAATGGCCCTGGGAGCAGCTCCTGGCCAGGATGGCAAACGCAGGGTCTGGGGAGCGCGTTCCCACCTCGTGCCACTCGCCCACATGCCTGGCAGCGGAGAAAGCGCAGAAACCAGGGAGCAAAGCCCCATCGTTTAGCTGAAGGTCCTCTCAAAAGGTGCAATCGGCTAGGATTCATTTGCCTAAGTTTACAGGCTGCAAAATGAGGTGTCTAGCAGAAACTTCTCATCACGTCCTCACTGCCAAGCTGTCCCAGCTGCATAGGCTCTGGGGAATGTGGCTGACGTGACAGCTTTGCCACAGGGGAACCGTGGAGCTCGGCCGGGCGTCCGTGGTTTGTGCTGGCCAGCTGCCTCCCTGCAGTAGCCTGCGGCCACATGCAGGCTTCTGTGGTATTTCTCCTGCACCAGAAGTGATTTATGGGCTGAGCGGTACAGGAAGGCTGACCTTGGGAGGGAAAGCTCACGGAGTGCTCCATGACTTGTCTTCCCCTGCTGCTGTAAGAAACGGACTTTGACGCTCCAGCTGGCGCAGGTGCTGCCGAGGCTGCGCGTGGA
>NW_010551452.1:4214-4459 GCF_000687285.1 Phaethon lepturus
CCCGCTCCTGCCGCTCCTCAGCTCTCCGGCACATTCGAGCGAGCCCTCTGGCACCGAGGGCGACCGCGCAGGGCTTCCCCAAGCGCCCGGTGCTCCGTCCTCCCTACGGCAACAGCCCTCGGTCTGTGGGAGGGGGCTGAAACACCTGGGAGCTGCAGTCCCACCTGGGGAAGCGCAGCAGCAGCCCACAAATAACGTGTGCGTCGGCGGCAGAGAGCCCCTCCGATCCCCCCCCCCACCGCGCG
>NW_010551452.1:4591-7818 GCF_000687285.1 Phaethon lepturus
CCCGCATGCAAACTTGGCAGCGGCAGCTCCTGTGGTTTGTATGAAACTGAAGAACAAAAGGGCCAGGCTATTCCTTCACACACAAATTGTGGGGCTCAGCATCTGCTCGTAGGGAAGGGAAGTTAATTTGCAGAAGCCCTGGGAGAAGGCTCCTGTGCCCTGACATGCCTGTGGAAAATCAGGTTCCCACTGCAGTGTCACAGGCTGGGGGATCACCTCCTGCCTGCGCTTGGCTGCACAGAGCCCTGCCATTACCCCAGCGAGCGAGACGCCCGGGGACCGACGCTCATGCACCGTGGGAAGGGAATATTGCACGGAGAGGGCAGACAAATCTGGTTTAAGGTTTCAAAAGAGATGAGTTAATCTGAGAGCCCAGCCCAAGGCCCCCTTACGTGATGCCCCATTCCCAGGAGCTGCAAACAACACGTTCCCGAAAACAAGCTCTGTCTGAGGTGTGTCACACAAGCCACCAGCTGCTGGAAAACACCCTTCGCTGTTGCACTGGGGATGGAGGAGAGCTCTCGCTGGCATATGTCCCTCCTCACACCCCTTCCCGTTGCAGGCACAGCCATCTCCTCTGGCCAGGGAGGTGCTCTGTGCAGGTCTTCCCAGGGGTAACCCTTGAATTAAAAGCAGCCTGCATGGCTTGGGGCCTGAGGTGGACGTGGTGAAGTCATGTGAAGAAGGACCCCAGTGAGTTCACACCGAATTTCACAAGCTCTCAAACTCTGCAGGGTTTCCTTGTCACTGGCTCCTTTCTCAGTGCCCAGGAAGGATGCTGCTGCTCTGCAGGAGCAGCCCAGCTCTGCTCTGCCATGCGCCAGTCCTGCTGCGCCCGCAGGTTCAGAGACAGTTCAGCGCTCTTTTTGGAACATTTGTTCTAGCATGGGAAAACGGGGCCAGAAAGCACGGGGCTGTTTAATAGCCATCGCAATGGTGTCTAAGATGGATGTTGGCAATCAAGTTTAAGGGCCATTCAGGCTGCAAGCAATGCTAATGCAGCTCCCAGGGCCCACAGTGCCACTGCCCACCTGGGATGATGCTCCCAGCGTTGCTCCTACAAGCAAAGACACATCAGTGGACTAGAGAAGCTCTTCTCACATCCCCTGGGGCACTCAGGCCTCCGCAGCCTTGTTGGCCGTTCCGCTGGCATGCCCAGACATTGCGCAGGGCCCTTGCTCCACGGAAAGAGCAGCGAACGTAGTGCCCCAGCAGCCGCCTCTCCTCTCTGCCCGCCAGCCAAGTAACTGCCTTTGCCCTTCCCCACGAGCATCAGATGTGCTGCCTGGATGCTGCCCGGATGCTGCCGGCTCTCAAGCGGCCCCACGGAGGGGCCTGCGAGGCCAAGCCCCCGCGGGGGCACTCTCTGGGGCTGTTCCAGCTCCTGTCTCAAGCAAGTGCGCCAGGCTCTCTGCCAGCATAACCACACAGACACATGCCAACCTCCCTCCTCCCAGAGACTCAGATTCCTTGGCAGCCAGCTCCTTTCCCTCTGGGGCTTTTGTAGGAGGGCAAGGTGTTTCTCATGGGAAGATAGCTTGCAACATCCCTCCGCCTGCTCACCTGCCAGCTGGCAAGGGAGCAGCGTGGAGGGAAAGCCCTTGCCAACACCAGCAGCGCAAGGGAACCCAGGTGGAGGGGAGCAACAAGCCAAAGAAGTGCCGAAATAGCCGCTGTGGGTGAGAGAGAGCAGGAAGGTGCTCCAAAATGAACTTACCTTAAAACAGAGGCTGTTGTGCTCCTCAGATACTATCACCAGTGTGGATGGGTAAAGCACCAACAGCCGGTCATGCTGCTCCTTGGAAAGCAAAGAGGAAGAAGGTTCCCTGTGAACAGCCAGCCAGGGCTCAGATCTGGAGAGCCCCTTCCTTTGTCTCTCTGACAGCAGCCTGAGGCAAGGGCTCTGGAAACAGCCGAGCTGCTTCCCTTCAACAGGGCTCCACGGGACGTTCCTGCCAGCTCCAGCTGCCAGCCCCGTCCTGCAAATGCTTATGCACGTGCTGTCCCCAAGCACCGCTGCTGGGCCACAGGAGCCCTAACAAACCTTTTTCCACTTCCCGGGATGTGGGTAAAAGGACCCTTCAGGGACCCGCTGGATTAGTGGCAGCAGGGAGGCAGGAGGCTGCGCCAGTTACTCCATCCACTGCCCTTTCTGAGCCACGCTGACGGGAGGTTGCTCCCCAGAGGTGTGTCCTACCTGGAAAGGCAGATGCTGAAGCTTCACTTTGGAAACACAGAGGACATCGCCTAGGGATTCCCGCTGGGTCCCTTTCCACTCCTGGACAGGCATGTTCTGCACAGACCACCGCAGCTCCTCCTTCCCCATGGAGCTCTGCTTCCAGTCATTCTAGGGACAGGAGCAGAACTGAGAAGCAGGGTAGGCATGTCCTCCCCTAAGAGTTTAGCTAGCGCATGGCCCATCTCAGGACACTTTTCAAGTGTGGCAGAAGCAGGAAAGAGCAAATAAATCTGTGCAGGAGCCAGTTTTCCAGCTGGGACTGAATAATCATACTTGGTACCTAGCATCATCTGCACATTGCCTTTCAAAGGGGAATACCTCTGTTTTCAAGTGGGGAGATGGAGACAGGGAGGGAAGTAAAACACTCGGCAGAGACTGGAAGAGAAGACAGGTCTCTTGAATCCGGTTCTGTCTTCTAGGCCCCGGTCCCAGTCTCCTCCTTCCAGTGTTTTGTAGACTGTGGATAACTGCACAAGCAGCCAGCTGTGTGAGAATTTCTCTGGACCAGACCCAAACCTCTGTCCCTTCAGCGGCTGTGGCACTGGCACCTCTGGATGGCAGGTCTCCCCTTCAGCACCCACGTCTTGCCAGACCCTCTTGCAAAGCCTTCCTTTTTGCACCCTTCCCTCGCATGAGACCGCACAAAAAGCAAGCTCCAAAATTAGATGCTGCGTGCGCACACACACGCAGCAGAAACGCAGCAAGCTGTTGTCAAGTCTCAGCAGTCCAGAGCACCTTTGGGGTAGCCATTCAGACCGAAATCCCACATTCACCCCGGCCCTGCTTGCACAGACCCAAGCCCCTAAGGCCATGCACAACTACACGGCTCCTCCATGGGCAGAGGAGCTCCCAAGCAAAAACACGTCTGTCAAGTGTGGGTAATTAGCATGTCTATCCGCGGCTATTTTAGGGGTGGTGGAATAACTAAAGGAAGTGAGAGCTGTGAGGTGCGTTGCCCAGGGCCAGCTCCCGGCACCGGCAGGTGCCT
>NW_010551452.1:7865-15267 GCF_000687285.1 Phaethon lepturus
AGGCTGGCCCGTGCTGCTGGCGCGTCGGAAGGGCTGAACTACAGACGGCACACAGCCCCGGCAGCTGCTGGCAGTGGTACGAGTGGCACCAAAACCCCGTGCGCCATGCCAGAGGCGCAGCTCCTGACTGACGTAGCCAGGCGCTCAAGCAGCTGGCCTGGAAAAGGGGGATTAGGCCAGGAGTTAACCCCACACCTCCTGCCAACATTTTGGAAGAGCAGCAAGCACAGCAAGGAGCATTTGGAAGTGGACCCAGGGCCCCTCTCCCTTTCCATCCCCAGCCCTCTGCTCAAGCTCTCCAGCCCGGAGGAGACACCCGGAGCCCCACAGGGCACTCGGGATTCTGGAGGAGGAAGGTGTTAGGTGAGCGCCTGGAAGTGTGGTGGAAAGGGCTGAGAGGCTGGCTGCGGAGACCATCCCTCCCACCGAACGCAGCAGGAGCGGCGCAGCAGCCACCCAACTGGTGCCGGTCATTCAGCTCTGAGCCCACAGCACGGGAAGCAGCTGCACCCCTCGCTGTCCCAAGACACTAACCTGAGAGAGGAAGGGCAAGCCGAGTCTGCCTCCGTTTAGCTGGATCTGTTTCTCCAGGTGATAAAGCCACTGCTTCAGCTCTGACTCAGTAGGGCAGAACACGATAAGGGGGGTCAGCAGAGGACCTAGGTATGCGAGACACAAGGTGAGCTAAGCAGATAAGGGCACCAACGAGTAATCAGCTGGCCAGAGCTGTAATGCTCGGCACATCACACCGTGGGCTGCCTGTGAGTGCATTGCTCTCCTGACACCATGCCCCAGTCCTCCCCGCCACTGCCTTCAGCGCCTTGCCTCACACCAGGCTGCTGGGGAGCCCCTCGGCAGGGTCTGCTCCAGCACCTTCGCACCGCCTGCTCGTGCAGCCGCGTCCAGCTCTGACCACCAGTCCCTCTTCAGCCCAAAACCAGGCCAAGAACAAAAATCAAAGACGATACAAAACTCAAGACTGAAATCAACAGACAGGTATCAGCTTTAGAAGTCCCCAACAATTTGTGAAAAGCGGGCAGAGACTGTCACAACGTGCTGCTGCAGATAGCCTAACTCAATGCAAAGTTTAATGCTATTTCTTAGTTTCGCTTTGACATTCAATATGTAAAACACCAGTAGCTTTCTGACACTATTTATTTATTTATTGTTTCACCAAATACAATCTGTGCCAGACAAGCTGAAGCTGCTCTCAGACACTCTTGCGGGGAGGAACAGCCCTGTACCTTGTTGATTTTATGCTTCCAGCTATCACGTGCTCATTGCACGAGCAAGAAAGTCTCACACACCCTCTGCTACTCGCTACAGACATAACCGAGTGATGTCAATAATAATTTCTGTCAGGCCGCAGAATGTATGTTAGGATTAATAATTTACTGGTGATCTCATATTAAACCATACTTGGTTCATGATCAGTAATCTGGCTTTGTGAGACTTGGAAGTATTCAGATAAGCAAGTGCACTGGATAAGCATGATACTTTGCCCTTCTGTGAAGCCTTTCATCCTTAATTCCTGCGTTATTTATGAGCAACAGTTAACTGAGACTTTGAAACAACTCTGTCAGGAAACGCACTGATACAGACAAAGCAGAGGTGGGGAAACTGAGGCAGAGACTTCCTGAGTGACTTTCCATAAGTCACTCCATTCAGACTCATTACAGTAATTAGGTGTCGAGCATTACTGGGCATCCAGTAATGTACCATTGTGGCTCTGGAGCTCTCGTCTCCTCTTGCCTCGGTTTCCCTGTCTGTGCAGTGGAGATGGAGTGATTCCCTACTTTATAGAGTTGCTAGGAGGGTATAAAGGTGCTAACGTTTTCTAGCTATTCTGGCTGCTCCGAGTTCTTCTCTGGGCATCCAGGCCCTTACACAAACAACAGGAATCTTTCTGGCAGGGCATGACCCTTAGCATGGCGCTGCCTGCTCTGCCGCCTCCTCTCAGGCCAGCCTTTCAGACGTGTCCCGAGGGCTGCTTGCGCTGCCACATCTAAACGGGGGCCCAAAGGAAAAGAAAACAAGAAGGGAAACTCGTGCCTGAGCCTGAAGCCTGAGACATGCCCGAAACTCGTGCAAGTTGCTGCTGGGGAAGCCGTGAAGCAGAGCCTGAAAGGCTGCTCCTAATTCAGTCGCTGCCATTTCCCGCAGCCCCAAGGGCACGTTTGCGGCGGGGCCATGACACAGCCATGCTGAGCAACCTGCGCCCGCCCTCGTGCTCTTTTCTCTGCCCTGTCCTTCCTCTTTCCTTGCGAATGCTTCCAGAGGAACACTGGAAGCAAGAAAGCCCCTTCCCGGAGAAGCAGCAGTTTATTCCCACCCAAATCTCTCTGTTCGGTGGCACTGAAGAGCTGCAGCATTTGCAGGTGAGGCAGAGGTCACTCAAGGCGCTCAACAACCTCATCAGCATCAGGGGCCGTGCAAGAGATGGCCCACAAGGCCGAGGTGACGGTCCCCAGCCGCCCTCCACTTCTCCGTGCCAGCGCACCGAGGGGCGGCTCTGCACGCTGCCGGGCTTCGTCCTCACGCTCTGCCTCCACGCTCCGGTGACGGTGCCAGCGCCTTTTGACGGACTGAGCTACCCTAGAAAGTGCAGTTCATGGGGAACCACTGACGCCCCAGGGTTTCACAAGAGAACGGGTGCCTGCCTTTTGTGTCTCAGAGTCAGGAGGTAAAAGACTTCCACCCTCACCCTGTGTGGCCACAGACGAGGCTCTTATTCCCTCCGCGTCTTGATTTCTCCCTTTCTAGCAGAAAAATAAAACTGCTCCACTGCTCTGCCAGCAGTCCTAAATATCGCTACCTCCCCGGTTTCTTCATGTCGCTGCTTCCTGATATGTACAGCACTCTGTCAGAACGGCCTTGGTTTGTTCTTTGCCTAAGCAGGACACAAACCCAACAAAGCTTGAGGCAATTTTCCACCCAGCCACACTCCTGCGTGTTTTAATACAAGCAGAACAAGTCCACCCACCCCAGTGCAGACGCTCCTGACAGGTTACGCCTGGGAGAAGTTTTCCTTCATTTTACGGGCTCCCAAAAAGGGTTGAAGAGCCCTGTCTAGTGCCGTGCAACAAGACCACAACTCAGTAGGCTTAAAACTGATGGGTTGTTTGTACCAGCTCCTTTTTATATTTTATGTAATTTTTTTTTGTTTGAGTGGCCATTGTATCACTTTCTCTCTAACGCAGGACACCAGAGTACATGGACAGTGGGCCTAGGACACAAATGAGCTTTCTTGGCTCTGTATTGTTACTGGGTTATTTACTTACTTTTGTGTACTTCAGGCTTTAACTACTATTCTTGAGGGCTTGTGGCTGCTGTAATTCAGCAATGACTAAGCCCAAAGAAGGCTCCAGCCAAGCTGCAGTCAGATTGTTATCCCAGGAAAACTTTTATAAAGCAAGATCACTCAGAGAAAAGTTTAAAAAGCTTGTGGAGGCAGAAGTGCTGGTGGGGGAAGAGTTGGTGAAGTGACATTGGGTCCTGATAGCACCGGCCTGGCATTATTGGTAAAGACAACTTGCCTCTTGGCACTGTTGCCCATCCTGTGTACTTCAGCAGAGCCATACATCAGCACACGCTGTGCTGTATGTGTGCCTGCTTGGAGGCACTCCCTGGCCTCGGGGTTTATATGGCAACGAAAGGTGGGAGAAGGAGTTGTATTCACAGGATCATTAAGGTTAGAAAAGACCTTTAAGATCATCAACCCAACACCACCATGCCCGCTAAACCATGTCCTGAAGTGCCACGTCTACACATTTTTCGAACAATTCCAGTGATGGTGACTCCACCACCTCCCTGGGCAACCTGTTCCAATGTTTGACCACTCTCTTGGTAAAGAAGTTTTTCCTAATATCTAGTCTAAACCTCCCCTGGCACAACTTGAGGCCATTTCCTCTTCTTGGCGTATTCCATTCCTTCGTTCAAATGTGGTGCACAAAGAGCAAATGATCGGGTGGGAACTGTCACCATGAGTCCTGACTGCTGACCAGATGGAGCGCAGGGCCATCCTTCCTCTGTGCTCCCTATCCAGTCCCCTCCCTGCCTGCAGCCCTGGGCATCACTGTCCGGGTGTTTAGGGGCAGGGAGGCCCTGGAGGGAAAGATGCAAATGCTGGGAGGAAGAGCTTCAGCTCCCTGCAACCTCTTTCCACAATGTGGTTCTTTTCTGGGACTAGGTCAGAGCGGGACAAAAAGCAGAGACAGTGATTCATACACCCGCCGGTCTCTGTTTAAAGCAAATGAAGAAGCACCAACCTGCAATGCGGAAAGCGTGATCCTCCTGCCCAGTGCTCTTCCCATGCTCAATTTCACACACATTCAGCTCTTTCAAAGGCAGCAGTCCCTGCATAAGAAGAATACACCATTATTTGGGGGGGCAGCCTGCAGGCAGGCTCTCCAATTAATGCCCTTTGCCGTCGGAGACTGGAAATCCAGACTCGGCACCAGCAGGTTGCCGTGGCTCAGCGTTAGACGGCAAAACATTGCTCTGAGGGGAAAGGTTTGGGACGCCAACGCAGCACACTCCCCAGAGGAAACAGGTCCCGCAGTACTGCAGTAATCATCTGCCATGCTGGCAAGAACAATTTCTTCATATTCCAAGTCTTTCAGTTTTAAGAGAAACCTCAAAAAAACATTGCTGGGTTAACACAAGAAAGCCGGAAGATGGAAATGACCATAAAGCAAAACTGAGCTGTCCGGTTTCTATCCTCCAGTTCATCAGAGTCCCACTATAACAAAGCACAGGAACAGATGATAAATTTGAGCTCCCTGTCTTGTGCTTTCTAAACAAGGACTCTAAAAGATGCTAATGGCTGCAAAGTCTAGGGGCCAGTACTGGCACATTAATTCCTTTTTAATTCCACTAGAATTAATAATCTAAGGAACTGCTTATAAAGTAGATGAGAGATTTTGTAATATCGTTTGTATTCTGACGCGTGTCTTTCCAGTTGAGGGCTGGCTTGCTGGATGACTCAAGATTGTATAGGCATATTGCATTAACCTCAAGTCACCTAGAAGAAAATAAGTCATTTCTGAAAGGAACAAATTTTGTGAACATGTACAAAACAGCCATGCTCAGTTTTAGTTACACACTCACGCAGAGGAAGAGCACATTCAAGGTTTCCTGTTTGTTCGGCTGCGATTTTTTGGCTGCATGTGCAAAACAGCCTATCGTCAGGCTTCGTCAGGTTAGAAGGTCGATGAATGGTTTGCCAGGATAGCTCCCCAAGGCTGCCCTCACGTTTTTCTTCCCACCCTCTCCCACATGCCTCTTTCTCTGCCCTGCAGATGAAGAACTGCCCCGCGGTTCAGAAGCCAGGGCCGAGTCCCCCGTTTGCGCCGAGGTCAGTGGGATTTTGAGCGACAGAGCTCTGACCCTTACCAAGGCACAGCGCTCTGTGCTTGGTGCTCTACACAGAGATAAGTCCAGGTAGCCTAAACACCCTCCACCCCTGGTCCTGCCTGCCCGCGCTGCCTGAGCCCCTATCCCACCTCTGTGGGGTCCTTTATCTCTCCCCACAGACAAGGCCAAGGGCGCAGGTAGCACTGGGGCTGTCGGGGTACAGTCCTGAGGAAGAGAGGCTCTCTTTCCCCAGGAGCTTGGCATCCATGGGAAGGGACTTGCTGAGACCACCTAGGGGAGGCCAGTGGCAGCCCCAGGAGCAGAGCCCCTGTCCCGTCCTGTCCTGCCCCATCCACCCAGTGCCCCCAGCTTGGCCGTACCGCCCCGGCGCTTGCCCCGGTGTGTCCGGGAGATGCCCTACCTGGTAGGTGAGTCCGTTGGAGCCCATAGACTGGAAGTACAGGTAAGACTGGAACAGCTCCAAGAAGCAGTCATTCACCTCCTGCAGAGAAGACACATTTTGGGGTTTCTCTCAGGACACCTTCCTCCTCCCAGCTTCCCTCTGCATCTCAGGCTGATCTGTGCACAGAAAAGCCAGTGGTAGCTTATCCAAGGGTCACCACTGCATCTCTCCTGGTGGATCTGCCGCCAGCCTGGCAGCTGAGCACGGAAGCAGGACCCAGGTCCCTGCTGGGATGGGAGCCGGTGGGTGCCGGCCGGTACCCATGCACCTTGTGGCAGCAGAAGTCCCTGGGCCACGCAGTAGCCCGAGGAAGTCTCCGTGAGTCACATTTCCCAGAATCACACTTTATTTCTCAGTCCTGCAGGGTCGTGCCTGGGAAGAGAAATGCCCACAAACAGGCGCCGCAGCTTACCTGGCAGTGCTGAAACTTAAACTTGACCTTGGAGTAATAGATCATTTTCCCCAGGTTCCTCACAACTGTTTTCCTGCGGCCCTTCTTGAAGAGGCTGGGGAACCTCTGGTCCAAGTTTTCTTTCTGGTTTTCCTGGTTCTGAATATTCTGTACCAAGGATTCAGGAAAAACAAATCAGAGCCAGTGGGAGGTGGCAGCATGATGTCTGGAAAAGACATTCCCAGAACACCTTCCCAGAAGGGCTTCCTCGGAAAGGCGCCCTGGCAGGCGCCCAGGCCGGGCTGTTTATTGTTGGGTCTCCATGCCAGCGTGGAGCTGGGGTTCGGTTACTGCGGGGAGGCTGTCCTCTCTAGGCAGGGAGAGATGCTGACCTAAAGGGAGGTTTTCTGGGTCGGGAAAGAGGAGGTGCAGAAGCCCATCCTACATTTAGGGTCTCCCAACTCCATGATGACCTCCTGCCATCCTAATCAAATTCACTGGAACAAGAACCAACCAAGGCTAAGCAAACCTGGCTTGCCTTCCACTGAGGTTAGTGGAAAGGTTTTCTTTGCTCTAGTTCCACCTGGATTCCTCAGCTCTCCCATCTGCTCAGATCCCTTCGTTTCTCTAGGCGGAGTTTGTTGTTTCAGACACTTTTGAGGCAGAGTCCCACAGTCATAAAAGCAGCTGCAAGGCATTGAGTCGTGAAGCTGCTCATTGTCAGCGCAAAAAGCTACGGCAAGCCAGCAAGCACCGGGGGAGAGCAAGGGCTGACGTGAGAGGGAGATAGCACTCGGGGCTGGGGGTTCTCTTATCTCCTGCGTTCTGATTACACAGAAATTCTTCCTTCTGTGCCGCGGCACCAACGCACGCCCTACGGCACTCCGCTGCTCACAGCCTGGGGCTGCTGTTGCACTGTCTAGATACCGCATAAATCCCGGGGTGAAAAGCTCTCCCTGCAGTTCCTCTGGGAAGAAAGTTTTATCTGGGGGTTGGTTGATTGACTTGGGGAGAAGGAGAGGGCTGTGTCCCCGCGAGGCCACGGGCACCGCTGATTCCCCCCAGGTCTACACCCCACCTGCGTATCTCAGTCTGAAGTGTCAGCTTTGTTAGACGTGCCACAGACGCTGGGATATTAATTCCCAAGCACAAGAGAAAGGCGGGCGGGAGACGCGAGGCCTGCCCCGCTGCTC
>NW_010551453.1:0-381 GCF_000687285.1 Phaethon lepturus
CTGGCTATTTTCAGTAGTTCATACAGATGTTCAACCAGAAGTTCATAATTACAGATCTATAACTGGCACCAACCTGTCATTTCCAGAAAGATTCGAAGCTTTTTTACCGTGGTTGGTTCTGGAGTCCTGCAAATAGCTTCTTTTTGGTCATTCCTGAGCTGCCTCTGTCCCTTAGAAATCACAAATCCCAGGTATATTACTTCTTTCTTCAAGATCTGGGCATCTCTGTAATGAGACTTGCTAACCGCTTAATCCAAGAAAATCCAACAAACTCACAGTCCATTCTTTACATTCTTCATCCTTTTCTGTGGCTATCAAAATATCATCCACATAGTGCAAAAGAATCCCATTTCCCAGAGGTCTTTCCCAGGCCTCTAATTC
>NW_010551453.1:399-818 GCF_000687285.1 Phaethon lepturus
AGCTATTTGATTACCAAAGATCGTGGGTCCGTTTTTAAATCCTTGGGGTAGCACTGTCCAGAACAGCTGGGTTTTTCGTCCTGAATCAGGGTTTTCCTATTCAAAGGCGAATAAATTGCAGCTTTCAGGGGCCAAGGTGAGGCAAAAGAATGCATCTTTCAGATCTAATACTGTGAAAAATTCATAGGTTTCTTTTAAATTAGTCCATAAGGTGTATGGTTTTGCCACTACCGGGTGTAAATCTTCAACTATCTTATTTATTGCCTGCATGTCTTGTGCCAATCTGTAGGCTTTGCCATCAGGCCCTTATTTGTTTGTTTGTTTTTTTGTGTGGGGTGGGTTTTTTTTTTTTTGAAAGGCATGAGTGTTACACTCTCAAGAGCATTCGATTAATAATCTGAATTTTATAAATTCTTCTA
>NW_010551454.1:0-275 GCF_000687285.1 Phaethon lepturus
CCTCAAACGCCACCTCTAACCTTCTCCCTTTTCTTTCTTCCCCAGAGGTGGAAGTGCGACCAGGAGGCCAAGACCCCCGCCGGCACCTGGGGCGGCCTTTCCCCGCGCAAAGAGGATGAAGACCTCAACAACGTGCTGGATTTTATCCTTTCCATGGGCAGCGACGGCTATGGCCAGGGCGCAGCCGGTGGGGACTATGCCCCTGCCCAAGGGGAGAGCGGCAACTTTTACCAGACAAACCCGTCCCCGGGATGCTACAGTGCCCTGGAGCAGGG
>NW_010551454.1:368-3878 GCF_000687285.1 Phaethon lepturus
CTACTGCCCTCCTGCCAATGTCCACGGGCGGTTCTTCGTGACGCCCAGCTTCGGGGGCCCGCAGTTCATCGAGAACATTAAGCCCGAGCCTGACATGGACAATTACGGACCGGTCCTGGGTCTGGTGCCCCAGGCTTGCCCGAAGATCAAGCAGGAGGGCAACGCAACCTGCATGATGGCCTACGAGCAGCCCCGGGTGGCCAGCTCCCCCCAGATCCCCGGGGCAGAGACGCCCCCGCTGAGCCCCGATGATCTCATGGTGAATGACTGCCACACGCAGATGATGTGCCCCTCGTCCGTGTCCTTCCAGCAAAGCTACCACCCGGCCTCCGGCTTCCACCACCCGCAGACCCATCTCCAGTACCAGAACACCTCCCAGTTTGGTCTTTTCGAGGACAGCCTGCCCTTACAACCCTCTGCTCCCAGAGGCATGCTCACCCCTCCTTCCTCCCCTCTGGAGCTGCTGGACTCCAAACCCAAAAGAGGTCGTCGGTCCTGGCCGCGGAAGAGGACGGCCACTCACACGTGCACCTACGCAGGTTGCGGGAAGACCTACACCAAGAGTTCGCACCTGAAGGCGCACCTCAGGACGCACACAGGTAAATATGGCTGGTTGCCGTCGTCCGGAGATCTGCTGCTTGCCGTAGCCGCCCGTATAGAAGAGTTTGCAGCCTGAGCTTTAACCCTGTAGTCTCTTAAACTCCAGGAGTGTTCCCTGACAGGGGGTCAGATCTGTAACGTCTGTTTTCCGATGTATACGTAGGTCAGAGCTTTCCTGAGGGCTTCTAACACCCTTTCTCAAAAGATTTTCACTGTGGGTATAGGATAGGGGAGGAATTGCTAGACCAGTCTCGTTTGGCTTAAAAAGCACTCGGGTCTCGGAGAAGGGCTCGGTAGCAAATAAAAGGAGACGCCGAGATAAACTCGGAAGGTTGCCTAGCATGTGATGCTGCCGGTACGTGGGAGTGCCGCGCTGAGTCACGCTCTCTCTGGTTTCTCCGACAGGTGAAAAGCCCTACCACTGCAACTGGGAAGGCTGCGGCTGGAAGTTCGCTCGCTCCGACGAACTCACCCGTCACTATCGCAAGCACACCGGCCACCGGCCCTTCCAGTGCCACCTCTGCGACAGGGCCTTCTCCAGGTCAGACCACCTGGCTTTGCACATGAAGCGGCACATGTAGCCCTGGAGACTCCGACCTGCCAAGAGTGGACCTTATTTAACTGCTCAGGGGCAGAAGCGTTAAAAACTTGTAGCTGGTACTACGTAGGGAGGCACCGACGCTCTAGCGATGGAAGCTGAGGAGGGTTTGACACAAGGAGACTTAGCCGGTCATCTCCTGCAGAGACTTTGATGTGACTGTATCGGTGAACCTGCCCGTCCCGGTCAGGAGAACAGGGGTTATTTATGCAGCTTCTGTGAAGGGTAAACTCCGTAAGACTCCGTACAGATTGTATAGAAGAAGCTGTAAATACGTTGTTTGTTTTTTTTCCCCAATTCTAACCGCCCGGTCCTAAGCTTTACAAGACAATGTTTGTATGGAAACTGCCTGAAGTTGACCCTAGAAGAGATTAAATGAATGTTACCGTAGCTAACGATGTTATTTTAGATCTCAGTTGAAGGCATGGCTAAGAGAACACTCCTATTGTTAGACTGTTTGTTTCACAGGTGCAATAATATTCTTGTTTGCCATGATCTACACTAGAAGTACAGGGCTTGATGTCTTGTAAGAAAATAACCTATTTTACTGTAATTTTTTTATATATTGTAAATAATTTTATACAATGAGAAATATTGTATATGTAAATAGAAGACAAATGGGTATTTTGCCTATTTCTGTTTTTATAAAAACGTAATTTTTCAATGTTTGAAAATATGTCATCTTTTTAATAAAACAAGTTTTTGATTGCTGTGATTTTTATTCTCCTTTGAGATCTCCCTGTTACTTTTTCTCCTGATGGCTGGATCAAAACCCACCTGGTTATGTTTTAAATTACCAAAGACTGTAAGAAGACGCTTAAAAAATCTGATCTGTGGATTTTTCTAAAATAGATAACAGAGTACGTAGTTCATTCTCAGCGGTAAACAAGACACAATGCGGTGTTTTATCAAAAAATCAAATAGGAAAGCAGATCATATTCAAAATATACTTCCTAAAAATGGTTAAGTAAGCAACACTGTAATTTCAGTCTCATTTCTAGTTTATGCTAGACTATTTTAATAGCATCCTTAATGTTTTCCAGATGCAGTTATAGTTTTGCCAGCAGTGTGTGGGTTTTTACTATAAATTTAAACACTGCATTTTTGTAATTACGGAGGCTTATTTTAAGGCATTCTTGTACATAAATTATCCTTGCTCTCAAGAGCTCGGCGCAGAATTCCAATAGAACAGTAGTGGAATTCAAACATAAATTCACAACACCGGTTAAAAAACCTTCATAACTCATTCCCCAAAACTTCAATTCACTTAATAATTTTGAATCCCACCTAGATTTCAGGAGTTTAGAGAGGACATTCACTGTTTTGGAGGAAAATAAGTTAGCCTGGGATCCAGATTCTGAAAACCAGTGTGAAATAAGCTGGATACTCCGACAGCTATAGCAGCAAATAGCTGCAAGAAGTCAAACGGAGCCCCCCAAAAGCTCTTCCACAGCTGTAAATGAGATCATAAGTCCAAATAGTGCATCTATCGATGCAATTACTCTCCAACTCTAACGAGGATCCTCTGTTTTTACAGCTATGGTTTAGTGGGGAGCCTTGATACTCTTAGAACCAAATCACTGTTAATTAAGGATGCAGATTCCGCTTAATATTGAAGCGTTTTTCCTTGACATCTGGCTATTTGGAACTTGATTTTAATCAAGGTTGTGACATTTTTCTGACTTTACAAGTTAGAATACGCAAGAATGAAATCAACAGGAATACATTTAAAGTAACTACAAATATAGCTATTCTTCTGTGAAAGCAAAGTCTGCAGTTGTTCATGTGGAACAGATGTATTTTGGGCTTCTAATCATTGACATGGAAGAATGAGTTCCACATTTCACTTTTATAGCTCTTTCAAAGTGAAATATAACGGAGATTTAACATTTCTTCATTAAAAACAAAACTCATTTATTTGCTAGAAAAAAAAAAATTGCACAATCTAATTCCAGAAAGTGAGGATGACTTAAAGATGTTCTAAAATTAGCACATTCATTGTTGCAACAAGTTCTAGGTATTTCCTTCTCCTTCCCCAGAGCCGAAGATTTTCATATTTCAGCACGTCCTTTGGTGTTTATAGCCTTAAGAAGACGATTTTGGGAATTAATTCTTACCCTTAACGGGGCCACAGTCACCTGGCTTTCCCCTTGCTCTTTCTGAAGAGCTGACACGGTTTTTCGTCGTCCCCAGGTTTCAGCGATACAGCCCTGGCCTAGTCCCTCTTCCGTAACGCCATTGAAGGCGCGGCCGAGGTTCGACGCCTCGCCGCGGCGGGGCCAGCCACCCCTCCACGCACAGCCCCGCGTCCG
>NW_010551455.1:0-3862 GCF_000687285.1 Phaethon lepturus
TTAATTGCTGGCTGGGGTTAAACCATGACAGGTCCACAGGACAAGACAGACATGGACCTTTGGTTCCAGAGGAGGGCCAGGAAAATGATCAGAGGGCTGAAACACCTCTCCGATGAAGAAAGCCTGAGATATTTGGGGTTGTTCAGCCTGTAGAAGAGAAGGCTCCAGGGAGACCTCATTGCGGCCTTTCAGTATATAAAGGGGGCTTATAAGAAAGTTGTAGACAAACTTTTTACCAGGGCCTGTAGTAACAAGGACAAGGGGCAATGGTTTTAAAATGAAAGAGAGTAGGTTTAGATTGGACACAAGGAAGAAATTTTTTACCATGAGGGTGGTGGGACGTTGGAACAGGTTGTCCAGAGAAATTGTGGATGACCCATCCCTGGAAACATTCAAGGTCAGGTTGGATGGAGCCTTGAGCAACCTGATCTAGCGAAAGATGTTCCTGCCCATGGCAGGGGGGTTGGTCTAGATGATATTTAAAAGTCCCTTCCAACCGAAACCAATAGTCTGTGCTCCCCAAGCTCCACAACAATGTACCCTTTAGGAAACATGGATTTCCGAAATTGATGCATGTATAAGGGAGAGCACATTCGGCCTTTTTGGAGCTTCCTTGGACCTATGTTTCTAGGTGAAGCTCAAAAGCTTCCAGCTAGATGGGTTATCACCATTCTAGGTCAGGTGACAAAAAACCCCAAAGTCTTTCCAGCACTCCAAATTATGCCCTCACTGCAGTACAAATTACTGTTATTTTGTTTCTAGAGCTTTCTTGTTTAGGAGTTGAGACACTGACGGGAAAGTAGGTTCTAGATTTTGAGGAGTTCACTAAGTCTTTGTCAGCTCTGCAGAAGGATGGTCATGCCTCTTTGCTTGGCAAGTAACCCATGCTTCTGAAACATTGATGTTTTGCATCAGAACCATGAGATATCATTTGAGAACACTTTGGCTTCAAATATGTAAAACTAACAGTTTGGGTTTCTGTACATGGAGGTAAATTGCTGCGTTGGCTATATCTCCAAGTTCTTGGTCCTTGTATTCCCTTGGGTCTCATCTCCACCTCTTCCCTTGATACTGTAGTAGCAGCTGGTAGAGCTGTGATGGAAGAATATATCCTCCCTGACAAGATCCCATCAGTGCTCTGTCTGGATTGCTTTGTTGGTTTCTGAATAGCGATAATAGTAGTAAAAGTGGCAAAGACACAGATTTTATATAGATAATCCCTTGCTCCTGCTTCTACCACCTCATTTGTTATGACAGAAATAAGGGCACATCTGCACCTGTCTTCTCTTCAGAATTTTTTAACATAGTGGCTACAGTTCTTAGTGAGAAGAGCTATTGTTTAATAGTGTTCCATCTTTCCCTTAAAAGATTAGATGATTTCATTTGGACCAGCAATACACAGAGAAGCTGTGGTGGAAAGAATAATACTAGCAATGATAGGATGGGATTTGTATAGGGAAAAAGCAGGCAAAGGACTAGTCGGAGCAGCAATGATGAGAATATCATGCATGGCACAGGGACATGATCCTGCTGCTGTAACTTGGAAGAGGAAGCAGCAATACAGTTGAAACACTTACAGCTATGTGTAGGGGCTCTGCTATCTTTTGTCTGCCTATGGCATGCTAAGACTAACTCCTGGAATCAATTCATACTCCTTTGCACAGCTATGGACTGCTTTAGGTTTAACTGCATATAAGCACCTTTTACGAGCTAGTTGCCCTACAGCACAGACAAGCACATATGGGCCAAAACAGTCTTAGAGCTCATCAGTTCTGTATGTCATTCATTGCACTATCCTGGTTAGCTCTTTGTGGCCACCCTCTGTAGTAGTGTAGTCAGAGCTGGCCCTGATCCAACATCCATAGATCTTTATAGACTTGAAGGATCATACATTTGAAATAATACACTAAAAACCAGAATGCGACAGCTAGCTGGACCTTAGCTCAGCACAGACTGTCTCACCCAGTGCCTGAGGAGTAGTAAGTGGGGACTAATTGCATTGATCATTTATCTTCCCTGATTGTATGAATGTAATTTTTAAGAGTCTGGGATTAGCTGCAAGTACAAGCAATTACAGATCTGAGAACCATTTCCTAATCTATTGCTGCCAACAGACTTGTGCCTGCCCTGAAATATTCCAGGACATGAATGTGACCAATCAATGAACCTCTATGATGGAAGAAAGCTCAGAGAAGATAGACAAGGATGATGTGCTCATGAAGCTCAGAAAATAATGTAGGAAGTAACCACAGCTATCTTACATGAAGCTGAACTTATCTCAACACTAAGGGGACTGGAGGGTGGCCTTTGTTGTAGATAAATGGCTGTATCAGCTGAGCGGGTCAAGTGGTTATATAAATGGCCTTCCTAAAATAATCAATAGAAAGTATTATCTTACTAAGCCAGACAGACCAACATGGGTATGTGACAAATGATTTAGTCCCAAACAGGATTCCAATTTAAGTTAACAATTTATTAAACGAATAGAGGCAAGCAAACAGCGCTGGGTGCGCCGGGAGTCTCCGCTCCACCAAGACGCACACCTTCACTTCTTACAATTCCTTCCTTTATACT
The DNA here is from genome assembly GCF_000687285.1 of Phaethon lepturus. Taxonomy (NCBI): domain Eukaryota; kingdom Metazoa; phylum Chordata; class Aves; order Phaethontiformes; family Phaethontidae; genus Phaethon; species Phaethon lepturus. Next base: position 2,575 of record NW_010551455.1, read on the forward strand.
TTTCTAGGCTTCGTTTCTCGCTTTTCTCCGCCTTTTTCTTGGAAGATGACTCCTTCTCTAAGTGCGTCACCACTTCCCCGGTCTGCGCATGCTTCATCCTTTTTTAGGTGGTCGTCTGGTGGTCGTTGGGAGGAAGATGCTCCCCTTCATCAGTGCACTCTACATGACCTTTCTGTTTGCGCATGCGCTCTGTTTTTCTACTTATATAATGCTACCTTATTTGGCTATACATCTCGACATTTCTGCGGTTATCTATAACACTGGTTTGTACTAGTATATCAGGAGCTAACATACACATATCAGGAAGCTACATAAGCTACACATATCAGGAAGTTACATAAGCTATACATATCAGGAAGTTACATAAAGATTATGGTTTCTTCTATTTAACACCACGCCCCTGTTTATGGTCGTGCCCTACATACATTCTTTTATTTCAATATAAATGACATATTTGCTTCAAGCATATATTCACTAGATTTTCTTTACACGAATCACTCATTCCTCACACCTTCCTCTTAAAGAGAAAAATATATTCCCTTTAAAGATGTCTCACCATCTAGCCTTTGCAACATTATTAAAATGTTTGGTCATTTGTATAATTTGTTTATTTTGATGGAGCATGGTTTGGTAGTATATACTCTTTAGTCTTTGGTTAGGAAAAAGATACTAGAAGAAACAATCTGATGACTTCTTAAATGGAAAGGGTAAAGTAACTGGAGTTGAAAGCTGGGTTTTGCAAATAGCTGGAAATGAGTGGGGAAAAAAATGCCTTAAGTATTAACTAACTGCTCAAAGACCCCTCAAGGTTCAGATAATGGTTCCAGTGTTTGTTCCAGTCTGTGTCTGTTCTGTTTGCCTCCTACAAATCCCCTATGTAAAACTTGTGGAAGAAAGAACTGTTGAAGTTTGGGACCTTTTATCCTGGGAGAACCTGCATTGTTCAAGACAGCTACAAGATTAATGAAGCATTAAAGACAGAAAACACTAGTCATTTATCCTTTTAAAAACAAGTGAATGCTCTTGTTTGTCTAACTTGGTCATTTTTAATGACCATCATTTTAAGTGCATCATTTGGAGATGAAAAGGAAACCTTGCAGAACAAATGTTTGATGTCAAGATGGACAATGGTAACCATTTGGAAAATCGACTTGGGGCTGGGCAAACTAAAGTGGTCAACTTAATTTCAGTTGTTGCTTTGTGGCAGGTTTTCATTGAAGTTACTTGTACCAGGTGAGCTTCGTTTCCTTTATGCTCTATGATTCAAAGAAATTCAAACTTAAGAAAT
>NW_010551456.1:0-2573 GCF_000687285.1 Phaethon lepturus
CTGTCCAGTCAAATGGAAGGAAGTCTAAGGAAATCAACTCTCTCACCAGACAAAAGGTTTTTTCTGTAACAGTTCTAAATCATGCACAATCTCAAACATCCTCTGTGGTGGACTGACCTTGGCTGGCAGCCAGGTGCCCACCAAGCCACTCTATCACTTCCCTCCTCAGCTGGACAGGGGAGAGAAAATGTAACAAGAAGCTTATGGGTTGAGATAAGGACAGGGAGATCAGTCACCAATTACTGTCACAGGCAAAACAGACTCACCTTGGTGAAATTAGTTTCATTTATTGCCAATCAAAATCAGAGCAAGATAATGAGAAATAAAATCAAATCTTCAAACAACTTCCCCCCACCCCTCCCTTCTTCCTGGGCTCAACTTCACTCCCCATTTCTCTCCCTCATCCCCGCAAGCAGCACAGCGGGACTTTATTGCTGAGCAGACATCATATGGTATGGAACATCCTTTTGGTCAGTTTGGGTCAGCTGTCCTGGCTCTGTCCCCTCCCAACTTCTTGCCCACCCTAAGCCTACAGTAGGCAAAACATTGGTGTGTTATCAACACCCTTCTAGCTACAAATACAAAACACAGCACTATGGGGGAAGTTAACTCCATCCTAGCCAGACCCAGTACAGCTTCACAGAAAATAAGAACCAAAGATGACTTACAGGGTCATGGTTTAGCTCGGGTTTTCTTTTGAGAGAGAAAAGGGAGGAGAGGATGGGAAGGGACCCAGGAATTCATACATTTATTACCTGTATGAAATAAAGCCTAAAAAGGCTCATGCTTTACAAAGCTTTCCCCTCTTCTACCTCCCTCCATTTTTACCTTACTTAACAATTTATCTCTAGTTTTATTTAGGTTTCTTGGAGTCTCAAATGATGTCTTTTAATTATTGGGGGGGGAAGGCAATAATGACAGTCTCTTAGAGCATTTTCTCATTGTCTAACAGCTATTATTTGGAGGAAGAAAAGGCTACCAAACAAGATACTGACAGTCCAATCCAAAAACACCTCCTCTTCTACCAATTTTACATACTTTACAAAAATAAAAATATAAAGGAAAAAAAAGAACAAAAAGCAAACAAACCATTTCTGATACTCTATACACACAGTGAGGTGTAGATTATCCTTTGAAAGTAAATAAAGAGCTTCCACCAAAAAGTTTTCATTTATACTTTTGAAACAAGGCTCAATATATATACTTTCTGGAAGGTTATTGAGTAGGTGATTAGTTTAACTTTTAGCCTGATAACTGTGTGATTATGTTTAACAGCCTACTTTCATGATCCTTACGCTGTATTTGCCTCAATGCTAACATTGTAACTATGTGTAAACGGTTAATCACGACTAAAGCAGGCCTCATGAAAGTTAAAACAAAGAAGAGTTAAGAGCAAGGACTGAGAGATTAAAGAGAACAGAGAAGATATCTTAACCTTGAGCATAGAGACAGACTGGCAGGGATGCTCAAACAAAGGTGATAAGAAGGAACTGCTTGGCTGGACAACAGAAGGGGTGAACATCCAAAGAGAAGAAACTATCCTCAGGAGACCCGTGACCATAAAAGGGAAAAAGGAGTAGGGGGCTGACTCCCCAAACGACCACTGACGACCACCCGGGACCCCCGTGCATGCGTAGTGTAGTTTTGCAACTCCAGCATTACGTAAATGTAGTAGATAAGCAAGGAGGCGGAGATTTCTTGGAAAATGTGTGAATATTCATGTCTTGAAGGTATATAAAGGATGAACTTTTGTTTCAGCGCACGCACATTAGGAGGAGATATCCCCCATGCATCCAGCACTGCAATAAAGATGTCTGCTTAATAACACTTTGATGTTATTGAGTTTAAATTTCTTAAGTTTGAATTTCTTTGAATCACTTTGTTAGGCTTGTTTCTTTTAAAATACATTCTAAAAGCCGAAAGTAAAACAATTCAAAATTAAGGCCAACATAAGTATACATGTTCAACATAAGTATACATGTACAACATATTTGTAACACAAAAAGTATTTGACTACATTGCGAAAAGGTTAGACTAGTAAGCATTAAGAGCTAATGAATAAGGTTGGGTGTGGGTTCAAAACAATTAGTAATGATTAACATGTCAAAAAAAATTGATTCCCTGTATGTTATAATCATTCTTTTCTGTCAGTAAGTGATGTTGGAAACATTTGGAAGGGTTTATTTTGTTTTTTTTAAATAAGTACATAGCTTTTAATACCATTTATATATACACACTTTTTTCTTCACATGAATATTTAGAAGATCATCTTTCATTTCTCTGCACTTCAGGTTCTTGCACACTGATGTCGTGGTTTAATCCCAGACAGCAACTAAGCACCACGCAGCCACTTGCTCATTCCTCCCCCCCAGTAGGACGGGGAGAAGAATTGGAGGAAAAAAAAAAAAAAAAAGGTAAAACTCATGACTCGAGATAAAGACAGTTTAATAGGACAGCAAGGGAAGAGAAAATAATAACAATAATAGTAATAATAATGATAAAAGAATATACAAAATAAGTGATGCACAATACAATTGCTCACCACCCACTGACTGATGCCCAGCCAGTTCCCG
>NW_010551456.1:2693-3014 GCF_000687285.1 Phaethon lepturus
CAGCGTCTTGTGCACCTCCTCACTGTCAGAGCATGGGAAGCTGAAAAGTACTTGACTTAGTATAAGCACTGCTTAGCAACAATTAAAACATCAGTGTGTTATCAACATTATTCTCATCCTAAATCCAAAACACAGCACTATACCAGCTCCTAGGAAGAAAATTAACTCTATCCCAGCCAAAACCAGGACAACTGAATACATATTTGAGTTTTCAAGTTGGCATTATTGGAAGTGACTGTGTCTAAACAATAATTCTTTGTTTAAATGTACTCAACCACTCTACTCCAAGACAGAGGGGGAGGGGATGGAGCGAAGTGGGTA